>NC_056733.1:98046028-98081028 GCF_019279795.1 Protopterus annectens
GCAGATTGTAAAAGGAACACACCAATAGTATGAAGCAAACTCTGGACAGGCAGCGGATTCTGTACAGTCGACCGGCATGCTTACGCCTAATGGGCAGCCATTCCCAATATGGGTCCCACCGCAGCACAGTCCAGTTTAAATGGCTAAGTACGGTAAGATCATACGTGTTGTTGCATAACCCACTACACAACACCTACAAACACACGGTCACAACACCCTACTGTAGGCATGTAAGCCGATGTAATAGGCATCAGAAGGTATTATCATAGTCCTCACCCCCACCCAGGGGTGTGAGTGTCAGATGCAAACACCAAATGCAGTGCATTTGCAAGTGCAGGAGGAAGTGGGTGTAAGCCTTTTTGGATGGTGGTATGCGAGTAGCTCTGTGCAAACCCATGCACACTCGCTCACAACTGCTTTAAAGTGCCTTAATCACTCAGTACCCAACAGCTCATGTTCAGGCCAGCAACAAAACAACCAGCCTCTGCAAGGCTAGAACTCAGGACCCTGTATATCACAGTCATAGTAGTAAACCACTATGCCATGATAGCAATACATATAAAAGAGGTATCAGCAAACTAATCCTCACAACAGGAAAATCAAATCAAATATGTGAACTGAATCTATGTACAGTGTAATGTGGTATAACCTTCCACAGACCATAAATATGTGAATTGGAGTACTGCAGTAAACACAGAGTTGAGGTGTCACTGTAATAAAGATATGAAGAACCCAGGACCTCATACAGTGTATGTACACATGAATGACAGATACCAGACACATATATAACCTGTAATGAATAAGACATCGTTGACAAAAGGCAAATATAATGCTAGATAACCAATAAGCAATGCTAACTGCAGCACAGCCCAACTAAGTAATTGTAAGCAATCTGTATGGAAGACAATACAATATGCCCACAACTTGAAGTAAGCAGGTGTGCCCATAGCTTAGCCTTTTTGAAACTGGCCAATTAGGGAAAAGTGCGGGAATCCGGCCATACTTAAACTGAAGAGGTGGGAATACGGCTCATAACTGGTTGTAGCATCCCCCTGCAGACAGAATGGCTAGAGTGGGAGAATGCACTCGCTTTAGAGCACAGCGCTGGGGCATCCAGGAGTCCAAATTCATGGTATGGCTCCTGGTAAAGCACCATGACAGGAGACTACTGCAGGGCCAATACCATGGCTCGCAGTACAAAATGGAGGCCTGGGACAGTCTCGCCCGTGACCTCACTAGTGCAACAGGTATCCCCTGGACTGGTGAGCAGGTCAGGCACCATCATGCAGACTTGAAGCGGTGGAGGAAGAATGTCCTGGAACAGTCGATCCAGGAAGCAAGGCAGATGCAGAATGCCCCAGAACTGAGTAAGTACTTCTTCCACTACGTAGTTAATAATTGGCTAGCTTGTGTATACTATGGATAGGTACGGCTAAAATTACTGTACTTCTCTGAAAGCTGCAGATGAGCATTCTGTGAACCAGCAAGCCCATGATGCTAGGTTGCAAAGGATGCATCACGAGGCAGGTTAGTAAATAGCCTGCATGTACTGTCATAACAAATAAATGTAAGAGCCTCAGAAAGTGTTGTACCAGTATACAGAATTGTGTAATATGCTGCAAATAAAGGTGTAACCCCCTGCATTGCTTCTGTTTACTCTGCAGTCATATGTTGTTGTACTGTTGCAGTTATTAAATAGTACTGTTGTAGTAAGCAGTTTTACCCACGCTGTGGTATGCAGATAAAATGTGTATGAAGTGCTGTATAACAATGTTGGAAGTGCAAACAGGTCAGTCATATTAGACTAAATACATTGGAAAGCCTCACAACAATTGCCTGATAGCATAGTGTACAGTGATCTTAACTGTAATGCTTTTGTCACACACAGCAGGGCTTTGGATCCCAGGAGTGCCAGTGAGTTGTATGCATAATCATTCCACAGAACTGCATACATTTTGTTAGAATGTTCAGAGAGAAAGGCGTATGCATATATACACTTAACAACTGTACAGATTATGCTAGAATGCTCAAATAGAAAGTGGTATGCATATTTATACCCCTCAACTGTTCCAGTCTG
The DNA here is from genome assembly GCF_019279795.1 of Protopterus annectens. Classification (NCBI taxonomy): domain Eukaryota; kingdom Metazoa; phylum Chordata; order Ceratodontiformes; family Protopteridae; genus Protopterus; species Protopterus annectens. The sequence continues at coordinate 98,048,106 of NC_056733.1, forward strand.
CCCAGTATGTCCTGATAAATGGCCCACATCATCTGCCTTTTGCCCTGTTCCCCTGACAAATTAGTGTGATGATCCAAGAAATGTAGGGAGCTGTAAATGACATATAACTGATAGTCAGACTTGTACATAGTCAGAGAATGTACATGCAAATATACCTGTCATCCCAGCATCTCACCCAAAGTGTATGACAGCAGTCAGCAGTCTCAAAACAAGTTGCATTAACACCTGCATCTTGTCAAGCCTGTACGTAAGACACAGGTCTCGTACATACTAATCTACAAACATACCATTGTACAATATAATGCCATTGGGTAGTGTAATAATACATGTAAGGGACAGACCACTGCAGTGACTATGAATGCTGTGAAAACTACAAGGATTTATTAGTTGTTACTTGAACTCTCTCTCTCTCACCCCTACCATATGTGCAAAAATAACTGATTTACACAACTCATTTGGTATGTCTACATCTGTTTCTATTCATGTGCCATGTTAAAATACTCCCATATTAGTGCCCTGTTGCCATCAATGAAATCTGCATGTTGTTGTAATGGCCACTGTTAACCCATATATGGATGTGTTCTGCCTGCTCTGCAACTATATTATATCTGGTGCCCTGGGTAATGGGAATACCTATGCATGCTGTTATAACTAATCGTGAATGCTGTTGACTATTACTAACCCATATCTGCCTTAAACATGCCACAAAATAGCTCGTATGGGAAGGCTGGTCCCACCGGACCCACCTGTCCCACCTCAGCTGGCCATGGCACCAGGCACAAGCACATCTGAGGCCCAGCCTGGGACCTCCTCGTCCATTGGCCCTGCACCACCTTTGGGTGGAACCACCACAGGGGATGGGGCTCGGCCCCTCCCCGGGAGCGGGATCGGACAGGAACCTGTCACCCGTGATATGGTCCAGGCAGTGGTACGTAGAGAGCTCGACAGGGAGATTCGAGACTGCCTATGCCAGCTTCAGGGCCGAGTGGTGCAACTAGAGGGTGAGCCTGCCCCTCCTACATAGCCCCCAGCACAGCCACCTTCTGGGCTGTGAAGGTGCAGTGGTGACTGCCCATGGGTGGTGACCTCAGTCCCACTGCATCCATTTGTGGGCTCATGGGCTTGCATCTTCCAAACACCCCTCCCCGTCCAAGGTGATCCCTCCACATGTGTCATATACCGCCCCTGTACGCATCTTGTTTGTCTTGTCTGTCATCCTACCCAACCTATCCTCCCTGATCATACCTACTTTCCTTCCCCAACATCCCACTTTCACCTAAAATAAAAGAAAAAAGGGTAATCTGTTCCCACAAAAAAGCACGCCGATACATAGCTGTCCATTTCACACACATGTCCACTGGAGACATGTAACCATTTCTAATTGGCATCATAACATACTAGTGTTGTCCTCACCCATCTCTCAGGGTTGTGAGTGTCCAAATGTACCACCAAATTTATTGCATATGCACAGCCATTGCTGTAGAAGAAATGGACAGCTATGGACCTTCCCTACACCCTTCCTGCACATCCCTAGCTACCTTGCCTACTGTCTTTCCCTCTTTGTGCCCCTTTTTCACCTCTTTCCTATTACCCCTTTTTTCTTTTCTTTTAAAGAAATTAGCGCAAGGGTAAGTGGGAGTAAGAACTTTTAAGCAGCAGTAAGCGGGTTACAGCCTGTTTGCACCGGGGTAAGCACTGCCTACATAGGTTAAGCAATCAAGAAGGTAACTGAGTGTAAGCAACTGTAATCAAAAGTAACCACTGTTTACCATCGCGCAAACCTGCACACACCTGCTCACAACTGCTTAAAAGTGCCATAATCACTCCATATGCAACGGCCCTTGTTCTGCCCAGCAACAAAATAAACGGCCTCTGCAAGGCTCAAAACCAGGAACCTGCACACCACAGCCAATGTGATTTACCACTAAGCCATGGCAGATATACAGACATTGGATGTTATCACAAACATATCATTCAGCACAGTCATTCAATAGTATAGGAAATGTATTCCATCATGTAGATATATGTGTGTGTGTTTATATCCAGATATAGATACATACATAGATATAGATATATATATAGCTATATCAAGAACATACCGTGTGACAACAAAGCATAAAAATAAAATGCACTGACTCAAATTACACAAGGTAGCAGCGGGTACGCTCGTACACTCTGTAGCACAGGGCTGTTTAGGATGCACTCCGATTCTAACCACGGAAGGTCACAGTGTGCATGCTCATGCTCATACACGTACATGTACAGAACACATTGTAATGGACTCCTATTGTAAACACACAGGTTTACAGCTATGTACATCTTAACTTTCAGTATATATGCACATCATAGAGGTTTACTACCAGATGCATGTATATGGCCCGTAAATGATATATCTGTCTGTGCAGTGTGATGCACATGCATACATGTACATGAAGTACTGACATATATATGTGAAGTACACACAATCATGCATGTGTGGAAGTGAGAGACAATAGGTTAACTGGGACACGCAGGTGGATGCTAACTGCAGCATGTATTACACACATTGCTGCTCTGAAAGGCATACACTGATAGCAGGTTGTGGACAGTGGCATTATACATGGAACAGTGGCATGTGCAAGGATAATATGTGAGCCCCATTGTCTAATGGTACTGAGGTACAGGTGTCAAGATGACCTCTCCCTGGCTGTGTTAATAGCTGTCATTATTAGCAGGACCGCTACACTAAGTACATTGGTCATATACACAATGTCTGCTGGTGTCCATCATCTTAGATGTAGCACTTGATACCAAGCACATTACTGCCACTCGCAGTGCTGTCATGGTACAAGTGGCAACTGCTTGACCAAAACAATGAGTCAATGTCCTGCTGTAATTATGAGGTTGTCCAGTGTCTGTCATTCTGGGATGTCATGACTGAAAGACAAGCCTTTGTCACAGAGCACATGCATCCATGATTCAAGGGAGTGTGGATAATACCTAGGTCACATTTACCCATATAGTGGCATTCCAAGACAAAAGTCCTAAACACAGAAGTAACACCCTGACACCTACAAGACAATTGCATTGGATGGTTATGCTAACCAGTGCTAGACGAGTGGCTTTTGTAATCCATTTGCTCAATGTAGAACCTACAATGGGGAATACTGACATCTGTGCAGTGAGGAACATCTGGCTGAAGGCTCTGTAGTGCACAATTGCACTACCACCATATAACTCAGATCCAGACATGTGGGCCATAACACTGGTATGGACTATTCTAGGTGGTGGTGTCCACATATTCATAAAGGCTATTCATAAGTAAAGACCACTACTCCAACATATGTCATCACAGATGAGTCAGATACAGGTGACAGTGGCAAATTCTGCATTCTAGGGTGTGTCCTCATACATCCACCACCATGGCTTCAGACAAACAACACATCCATACATGTGGTATGACATAGTATGGTAGAACACAAAATAACCTTTGATTGGTGGACTGTACCTAGCCCTACATCAACTATGCAAAGTACTCATGTACTGACACAGTTGCACAATGCATTATGCAATGCAATTATACCATTGTTTGTAACCAGGTCAGTTGTACACATAGCAGGGTCCCTCGGATGTTGTCAGCATTAACACAGTTGACTGTTGCTGTACACCAGTAAATAACAACCCTATGGTTGGATATGACCTAACTGTACCTGCCCTGGATATGTACATCCCACACTCATACAACATAATTAAAAATGCTGCATATTTTCCTGACTAGTTACATGTGATATGTCCATGACATGTACAGCCATGTGTGCCCACAGTTCCTACATATACCCCATGTCAACAATTGCAAGGCATGCAAGCTGTGTGCTGTCTGGACATTAACCTTATTACCACAATAGCCAGAACGTGCTGGGGTGAGATGTTTACAAGCCACAGACCTCGGACATGCTTGAATGGGTGTAATCCCTAGCTCAAACAGAACACATTGCTGGCACTCTTCCAGTAATCATGAGGTGTGCGTGGCAAATATGAAGTGCTCGCTGTTGACCATTACAGTGCCCTGGCTTCACCATGGAACTGTCAATTAACAGTTTGTGGGATCATGACATGGAATATTGCTGTGTGTGCGTCTTGCTGATATGTGCTGTTGGCATGAATGTATACTTGGCTACTCAGTGAAGGTGGTTGTGTGTCCTACCAGTACATGAATACAACATCCATTATGGTGTAATGCTCGGCTAGGTTTCACACATGGTGTGGGGAAGGTGTGGAATGTATCCTCTTGACCTGCTAGTCCACTTACTGATGGAGACTGCATATCTGTACATGCATTGATGTGTGTTTAGATCCCATGTGTGTGCAGTGTCTGATGTTTGAAGGTGACTGTTGTCTTAGTACGTCATGCTGTTGCAATGCAGCATCAACATTGCCAACTGTATATGGTGATATGCTCAAAGTACAGTAAGCTGTACTTTAGGTATGGACAGCTGTTTGGACATGACTACTGAGTGGTGGGGCTACTTTGCAGAAGAATGATTACTGAGTACAACTCACAGGTGTGTTACAATCATTCGTACAATAACCTGTGTAACTGCTAAGCTATGGTTCTGTTAATTGAAGTGGAAGACACACAACGTAGAATGCAGTAAGAGTGACACTGAAGGCAAACCTCTTGACACCTGTAACAGAAACAGTATGTGTGTGTCCATATATGTCACGTATGGTGGGGAATACATCTCACATGTTTTTCACTCTCCTGAACACTGTGGTAGACATCAGTACAGAGTGAAGTGTAGAAAGGAAGGCATAGGCAGGCGTTTGAATCTCACACATGTCACGTGTCTGTATATGTGTGACATAGGTGTATATCTTTGTGAATGCCACAGTGTGTGTGTGTGTATGTATGGCTGTCCGGTCCGTGGAGTGAGGCAGTATTTTATATAATGAAATGTTAAGGCCCCCTCCCCCCATCCACTCCATGCAATCTAGTATCCCTGTTGATGTCATCAATCTTAGAAGGGTATTCTAACCGGCTGCAAAATGTACAGCCTGGGGTGAGGCTTGCTGTTTCATAGCCTACTGATGAACCCCCCTCCCCACATTCACTCACTGTAATCTAGTATCCTGTACATGTGTAATGTCTGTGGTGCGTCTTGTCATTGCATAATATTATAATGATGATTTGCACATAGGCAGGGGTTCTCATCCCAACACTGGCAACTGTGTGTGTGTGTGTGTGTCAGAGTGTGTGTTACTGTCTGTGAATCCCTGAGTGTGTGGGGGTGTTACTGTGTCTGTGAATCCCTGAGTGTATGGGTGTGTTACTGTGTCTGTGAATCCCTGAGAGTGTGGGTGTGTCTGTGGTTGCATCTTGTCATGAGAGCGGGTACTACTGCTTCACAATGAGAAGCCACTTTTTCCACTGGCCTTTACCCTTGCCACCTGCTATACCACTATTTTAGCTCCTCCCTGCTCCAGGTAACTATACCTGTGATTTCACCCACTATGGATGTGACGGCTCTGAACACAGTAGCTTACTACACTGCTATCATGCTCTTGGATCATTAGATCAGTAAACATAATTCAAACTTGGGAGATTAAATCTCTGATGTGGGAGCTACAAAGTGCATGCAGGTATTGTCATACAGACCTGTGAGTAGTCAACATTTACATATGGGACACTAACCGCAAACACTGACATCCCCCAGCACATGCAATTACACCTGAAAGAGGAAGGCAGAACATCAAGATCAACATGCAGTTACTGTTACACATGATACATACTGTCAAACATACCAAATGCATTCTAAAACTGTAATGCATGGTATGTCTGTTGCCTGTCAGACACTACTCAACAATATTAATCTACAATTGTCTTCCTAGTATGTTCACCCTGTGCATCAAACCATATGAGCATGTCCCTGCAACGATGGTGTGGATTACAGGGATGCGGCACAGACATCATCATATGCACAGGATGATAATGTTTGCCAGAGGCCTATGCTGCACCATTGGATGACATCAAGTGTGTGGGTTAGGGCATTTGATATAATTGGGCATGTGTGGATGTTATGCGTGTGTGTGTTGAGGTGCCTTACATTTGTTTCTGGTGTTGTGTGTGTGTATGTATGCACACAGGTCTGGCATGTGGCTGGCCTACACTGGGGTATTATTGACAGCTGCAGACTGTACAGGGCAGGTTTTACAGTTCACAGTGTCCGGCCACGGCCATGTGACCTGTGCCTGCCAGGGTTTGCATGGGCTCTACCAGGCAGAGGTCCAGATTGGGTACTGTTTGAGGACATATGTCCACTGTAACTGTGTCCCTGTTGGGACTGTCCAGGACCACGTGCACATGGCCTGCTGTGTCCTGGTGTGCACAGCACAGCACCAGCTGCACTGCTGCTGCTACCACCACTATGGGAGCGGGCATGTGAAGTAGCATGTTCACGTAGACCTTCAACAGGTGATGTAGCTGGCCTATGTCCACATGCCCGATGCCTCACTCCCACCAGATGTTCCAGCACAGACATTCCAAGCTCGAGGATTGACATGCCATGGTCAAAGACTCCCAACATGTCACCCAATCATCTATCCAAAACATTTGAAAGATGATGGTGAGCATTTGCAATTGCATGGATGTTGTCAGTTAAAGAATGGACAACAGTCCTCTGAATCCTCAGACCCTCTCTGTTGTGCCATTCAGCAGGTGCCTGTGCCTCCATTATGGCCTGAAACATGCATCTGGTGACACCAGCTGATGTGCTTTGTCTTGCAGGAGCATGTTGGCCAGTGGTCCTCCTATGAGCAGCACTGGGCACATGCCTGTATGGGACATCACCAGTCAGTTGGCTGGGATCATGGTGTGCAGGCACACCTTCCATAGTCTCCACACTTCCCTGTTCCATGCTACCACCCACCAACTGTCCTTCCTCTATGGCCACTGGTGATGGGGTATGTCAGGGCAGGAGAACTATGTGCGAGGATGAGGGGGATGCAGGTGGAATAGCAACCAATGGCACAGAGTCAGCCCCTGACAGCCCTGCCTGTGCCTCAATCATACTTTTATCATCACTGCTAATGTCTGTGGGGACACTAACATCAGGTGGACCGCAGGAGGGCAACGCACCTACATCAACACCTGTGAGGGGCAGACAAGAACTGTACATTACAAGTTATCCAGAACACCCCCACACACACACACACACACACACACACACACACACACACACACACACACACACACACACACACACACACACACACATGCTATGGCACCCAACTGCATGCAACATGCATGTGATATGGCAGATGGCATTCAGCTTAGACAATTATAGTGGTAGTTATCATACATCCCTGAGTTGCACACAACAGCATGCATGTGTTATAGCAGAAGGCATGCACCTTACACAATTATAGTAGTAGTTAGCATACATCCCAGTGTTGCACCATTTCTGTTAGTAGTGTATGCCCCATACCTGCAACATAATGCATGCACTATGCACCATTGCACTGCACTGCCATGTTTTGTGCAACATACCCCACATGTTAACAGATCATCTCTGACCTTTGTACATCTGCCACTGATGCTTTGTGTTGGCCACTGCCCCTATGTGTGAGGAGGACATGTGTAGAAGGGTATGTTGAGTGAATACTATGTTTGCCTGAGCCATAGCTTGAATATCTCCCCCAAAGCAGTGCATGTCTTTTCATATTATTCTGCCTACCCCTGCACTGGGTCTACAGACAATGTGCATGTGGCTGTACAGACATGTTTGACATGGCTGTCCCTACATTGCAGTGGTGCCACAGACCAGCACAGGTTAACAGTACACCAGCCTGAGGTGTGGCATATGACCTTGCCAATCATATGTAGTATGATATGTCTTCTGCTGATGTGTTGAATGACATGCATACATGTGTAACACAATGGTGTCCTTTCAAATATAGAGTAAGGTAATGGTGTCCCAATGCAGGGACATGTTATACTAACATGGACCTTCAGTTGATACAATGTTGTCAGTCCACCCTACAAATATGCAGTGACATACTGCACATTGAGCTGATGTGCATAGCCATTGCAGGGCATCATGTGGTTTCACTATTGTTATACAGTGTGAGTTACAGACACAGTTCATAGCCATGACTGTGTTCAGATACAATACATATCTAATGTGAAATGTGACCCACATCACTGAGGTGTATACACACTAAACCCTAATGTGGAATGTGTGTATACAGATGACACCCCTGCACATCTGCAACCATATTACTGATGCCTGGCAACTATGCCAAGACATGGCTAACTTAGCAGTACCCCATGTCCCACATGCCATCCGTGTACCTCACACACATGAGGAGCAAGCATGACAGTGATGTCTGACACCAGCAAGGTGAATGTACTGTATCTGTGGCCTGATGTGGTTGTATGTGTATGTTGTGCAACACATGTATGTATTTGGATACTGTGTAGGTGAATGCTTTCATGTTGTGACACACTCAAGATGTTCAAGACATGTTATGTGGTGGTTTGATGTCATGCCTACACAAGCTGTGCACAGGCCTGTATAATGTTTAGTGTTTCACATCTACATTATCACCATTACACAAAGGCCATAGTTGTATTGTGTCAAGCCAATGTACAACAGGGTGTACACACATGTACATCACCTCTACTGTGTGTGTCACTTCATGTCTCTGGCCATCCTCCATGGCCATGTGTGCACATGTTTTGTCCAATGGCTGTGATGAGCATCTATTTCACATGTCAGTGTTATCCCATATGATATACACCCATAGATGTCATATGCTCCACTGAGGACAGGGTTGATATCACGTTTTGCAGGATAGTTGAGCAGTGTTGCAGTCAGCCCACTAAATGTCATGGACATGTCAGATAGCACATGACATTGTGTGACATTCATAGCAAGGGTATAATCCACAAGGGTTAATCCTGTGGGATGGTCATACTCCAGCCCCAAAACATTTAGAGAGTGTGCACACATATGCTCTCTGTATAGTACTGTTTGCATTCACCACATGTGCAATGTTGATCTGTAGTATATGTCCCTACAGTGAATCACACCTCCACCATTGTATTCACAGCTGTCCACACATCTGGCAATGAAAGTTTGTAAGGTTTAGTGTAGGTTTTTCATATAGTCTTCAATTATTCCACATGGGTAACCACTGTGATGCTTTGCAGGTCTGCCCTGTATATATCAACAGGACCACCATACATTATGTGTACGTGTGTTAAATGGCCACATGGCCAATAACATGCAATTAATATGATCTGTGCATTATCAAGCCTGGTAAATAATAACAATCTCACCTGCAACAGGCTGCTGTCACTGCGAAACACCAGAGGTACCTACATAGGAGTGTCACAGCAGTAAGATCATTATCCACACTTGTGTGATAGCTACAGGGTGTAATGTGCATGTTAGCACATAAGCCAGTACAATAGGCTATACAATGGAGTATGCACATTTGTGCATACATAGTGTAGCAATCTATAGTATGTGGCATGTGTGCATACATGCCTTGCATATGATGTTACATTACATATTGTACAGTAACCCATGTAACTATATGATATTTAGTTGAGTTATATGTGCAGTGGTGACTTACCAGGCAACTCCAGGCTCGGTGGTTGTGAGACACCCACCTCCACAATACCAGCTAAAGCTTGTGGATGGATGTCTGCAGGTGTCCCCAGGTTGGCCAGTAGCTCCTTGGTATGTGTGAGTGGGGGCTGGGTGAGTGGCCCCCCACCTGTTGTACCTTGTTCCCTGGCAATTGCATTAGCACACTGTTTCGCCCATCTTATGAGGTCAGTGCAGTGTCAGTGCACCTGCTGATAGGGGCGATTGTGGCCGCCAGCATCATTTACCCTCCAGCAGAGTTCCTCCCACTGGGCATCCCACTGCTGTGCATTCTGTGGCACATGGCTGAAGAGTGTTTCATGGTTGTCAAGGAGGTATGGAATGAGGACCTCATCCTCCAAGCGGGTGTATGGTGGCAGCCTGCCATGCGGCATGCCTGGAAGGCATAATGATGGAGACAGGTCACAGTAACTCACAGGATAGTACAGAAGTACAGTTGAACATACATGTGTATCACATTTATTAGGATTACAAATATGTCTGTGCAAATCTACATGACACTAACACCACTGACATGTTTAACTCACACACATTTGACACTTACTGGTGATTTGATGTTATCAACATATATGTGTGTGTCAAGTGATGAAATTGCTCATACTCCATGTGGATGTTGTCTTTATGTGGGCATGTCTGTTTGCCTGTACTGGTGACCTTACCTATCAGCGCATGCCTGGATGTGTTTACATTAATGCAATAGACCTTAATGCTGTGTATATGTCACATATATAGTCATACACAGCCTTAAGGGACATGACCTGTGACCCTGCAGACTTGTTCACAGAAAGTTTAACATGTATGCGTTTTGCCATATACATCTACATGGCACTGTACAGCTGTTTAGCATCCTGCCATGTATTACCTGTGTTACACATGTGAAACACATGGGGCAATGGCTAGCTTGATGGTATTTGCAGGGGTGGATATCAGCTATAGCATGTATGGTCACTAGTAGGCTATATGCCATGGGCCATTTATGAGCCAAGGCTAAAAGGTTACCTAGCTATAGCCAACAGACAGGTAAGTTTCAGTGGCCAGTTCAAGCAGTGCCACAGAACTGATCCACAGGGTTACTGATATATGTGCCATGTGGTCATCACACCATGTCTTAAAGAGGGTCAATGTGCAGCTTTGCTGGATAGTGATGCATAGTATGGCAGGAGTATGTAAAGTGTATGGGGCATGAATCTGTCAGGCATGTTGTGACCCTTGTACTAGAAAGGTGGATGGCCATGAAGTATGTGTTTATTTGAAATCAGGATGTGTAAGTGCAGCATGTCCAACATCTCTGGGTTGGACATGGCTATATTCAGGGTAGGCATCATACTACATAGTGGAGCTAGGGATTGGGAAGGCCGGTGTAGGCCATCTGAACATGGCCAATAACCATTAAAGGAAATATGTAATCTATTATGGGTAGCTTGAGTATTGAGTATGGATGAACAATGATCTCTATATTCATGGATGGCACCCTGTCATGATTGGGGGGCACTTATGACTACCTGACTGGTGTGGTGAAGTAACTATCAAAAGAAAGACTACTGTCCAGCTGCATCCCATACACACACAGTTTCCATTATGTTGACTGCTGCCTAGGTGGTAGTTCATGGGTACAGGGTTTTTAACATAGGGGATGACAATGCAATACTTAACTGTCAGATTGTGGCCATACGTCACACAACACACATCTAACTCACAATGGCCCTTCTGTATGTTGACTGCAGCACTCATTGAGTCAACTATTGCTCTTAGTTCATAGTCATTTGCAAACCTCAATAGGCAGATGCCTTCTGTGTTAGTCTGTGTGGTATAGATAAAGAGGGGGAGTACCTGGAATTAACCCTGTATTACTGTAGCTGGCACTGGTTTGATGTGCATGTATTAGTCAGACACCTTCTGTAGTGCTGGTTTTGCCAGCAGTCCAATTGCCAACCACTCCTGTGACATAGGAATATACACCTAGTTTACTGAGTGTAGCTGGAACACAGTATGGGTGATGGTGTCCTAAGACCTGGCAAGGTTATGATATGCTGTGTGAATCAACCTTACTGTCATCTACATCTGTAATGACTACATCAAATAAGTTGATCAAGGTTCATGGGCATACAGACCAGACTCAGCAGGGTAGTAGTGCACTATTTCCCATTATCAGTGGTGTCTCCCCCTTTGTGGGGTGTGATAACTGTTGCTGTGCACCATTCAGTGTGCACACAGCCTGACATGAAGCTATGATTGAACATAATGTGTATGTGGAGAGCAAATTGTTCTGGCATTTGTGTAAGATACACCCTGGGATGTTGACAGGTACCATGAAAGCTGTATGTATGGCTTTAGAGAGTGCAGCATGTACCTGCATAGTTGTTATTACAGGGGCTCTGTAGTGTACATGGATATATAAATATGTGTACCTTTTGGGGGGGTGGGAGTGGGTTTGGTTCTCCAAGACCCTATCTGGATGAACGGGTGCTATTTCTGTAGGTGCAGTACTTCCCATGCCATAGTGCTGTGAAGCACGACAGGTCTTGTTGTTGCCATTACGATTCATGACACAGCTATAGAATGCTCTGTGGCTGGTCTCATAATATGTGGCTGATTAGTTTCACTGTAGCTTTGTGTAGTTTTATATGGTGTATCTGCATCTTACTGAGGCTGACCAGGGATCACCTCCACTCATGTGTGTTCACTCTTGCAACAGTTACTACCTTCTGTGGTACAGTTTAAGGCAGGGTACCGCCAGTTTGCTTTCTTGTTTGTGTTTGGTTGAATCTTGATTCTGTTTCAATGGCACAATTACTGCACTTATGTGAGTGCTTAAAGTGCACTTGTATAGGATTCAGCATTTGCACATGTATTGTCCATCTGCATGGGTGACATGACAGTCACCACTTCACACTTAAGAAGCATAACATTGGCTTTGGAGACTGACTATGTGTAGCATACTGTTAGCCCTGTCTGTGTGACTATGGTGAGCCAGGTCATTGGGGATGATGAAATCCAACATGCATTGAACACATGTGTTGGTACATCAGGAGTCTTCCCAGTTCATAATGGGATAGTTGAGAGTAGCCATTATTATGGTTTTCTGTCTCAAACCTAATATTCCCCATTACAGCACAATATGACAGTTGGGAATTCTGAGGCTTGGTGGGTGATCTGTCACAAGGTGGAATTTGGATTCCACTTTGGCAAAAAGGTAGTTGCTCAGCATAATGCATCTGAAGTTATGCAAGTGCAACTAGCGTTGGGGTGTACATATCCTTTAGGAATATGGACACACCTGTGGCCCACGTGTTCCAATAAAGGATAATGGGCAAGAGGTGAGGTATGTGTTATAACATGGTCATGCAGGTGTGTTCTCCAGAGCATTGAACCATATCTCAGTCGCTGCACAGATATGTTCTCTGTGTTAGGGATTGACATATGTGTGTCCATATAGTGTTTCTGACATGTATCATTGTGTAACAAGACCTGCAGTTTATTGCTTGGCTGTCCCTGTTACAGCAGTGGACTTTCACTTGAACTTTGCATGATGAAGGCACTATAGGGGAAGCATGAGCCTTAGCTGGTATCCAGATTCCCAGGGGGTGACAGGTACAGGCCCTGTCTGACAAAGCATCATGGTCTGTCAACCATGTTATCCCAGGTGGAGAGATACTGGATACCCTTTGAATTGCACCAGTACATTAGATAATTGTGGAATACAATCCTTTTGTCCCTGTACTGCAGTATCATTCTGGCCAATGGGAGAATGCTACCCAGGCCTTGGGACATACCTGCATGGGCTACAAGACCTGACATTTCCTACATGTGTGTTTCCATGCAGTCCAGGCTACTGCATCACAGGCCCTGCACAACAACATGGAATATACCAGAGCCATGTGTATAGTTCAAAAGGTGGTCTGAATGTAGCTGACAGTATGTTTGCCCTCGTATAGCTTGGTGTGTAACATAGTGCTAGAGTTTGCATTCAGAAATGAGTACTGTTGGGAATGTTTCCGGCCACGTGTTCTAAGGTGTGGCACAATTATGCAAACTATGTCATACAGTTTGTGTATTTTGTTGTCTGTCTATTCCAGCTTGGGAGGTTACTTGCTTGGCCAGATACTTAGAAGCCTCTGTGAATGTGTGTGATGTCTGGTAGTATGTGTGGGTGCCCTTACTGTGTTCTGGTAAGGGTATGTGTTAGTTGTGATGATGAGATGCATGTGTTAACCTGCACCTCATGACTGTCCAGTCCAGTCATGGCTGTAGACTGGACTACCTTCCAGCTTACCCCTGTAGCTGCATCCCAGACAATGTGTGGTGTGGGGTGTGGTGTTAGGTGGGTTTGGCAGTGTATATGGCATAGAGATTACATTCCCCCAGGATGACAACATACACAAAGTTGACACTAGTAAACACCAGCAGCTGACTACTGGACATGCCTGTATGAGCATTCAGTACTACAAGTACCAAGTACTGTATTTAGTTTACTTATTGCTTATGAAGATGATTTAGACAGTGATGCTCACATGTAAATATTTGTGTTATGGACGTGACAACACTTGCTATTACAGAAACATAGTAGTTACCTTTAGCAGCAATCCTCCTCTGAGGAGCACATCACATCCTGATAGTTGATTACAGATGATGCAAGTGTCTACAGGTCTGTATCCTTTTCTGGGTATATAATCACATATCCACCAGAGCCATGAGCTCTGTTGGGCACAGACACCTACTCCCCAAACAGAATCATGTATCAATAGACCCTGCTGCCACTATCAACATGATCAGGATATAATCAGATAGTGTAAGCCATCATCTAGGAAGCAGCTATTACACATGGGCAGCAGTCTCCTACATCTTACACTCCTACTGCAGATGTTACACTGGAGTTAAAGATGATATGCAACCTGTTCATTACCAGTACTGTGCACAACCTTACATACAATATTTGCAAGCGGCTGTTAGGTTAGCAATGAGAGACTAGGCTACACAACCCTAGAAGTTCAACCAGTGTGTCTCTACTCTTAATATCCACTCTATGTAGGTGTGCACATAGCCATATGGCCCAGCCCTGTAACAAGGGTCATTACGCATTTGCATAACATGTACACATGCACAGCTGTTATTGCTTGCAAACGATACTAGAGAGGTGGGAATTACATGTGTTATGTACATGGATAGTTACCTAGCTCTTCCAATTATCTTTGCTATCATGCTGCTAAACTGTCAAATGAATACAAGTTATATGTATCCTGTTATTGAGTATTGTAATTGCCAATAGACATACTAATGTTTGCATAACATAACAGAAATGCTATGTAAAATGGAATACAGATCTGCCTAAAATACTGTACATTAAACCGTTATTGGCACAATATCCCACAATGCAAACCATATTTGCACAGTAAGCCCACCTTTGACATGTTCATCTTACTTATACACCCATACATATGTCTACTGTTACAATGTATTGACATATACTGTCCCCTATTATAGCACATACTTGTTGGACCAACCCTGACACTGACTGTGGCTGGAAGAGAATTGGTGAGTTCCAAGCCCATATATATCATCCCTTGTGGTGTGTGAGGAGTTTGCCTTGTGACCTACAGCAGTACACACATAGAATATTGCAAGCATTTCTACTGCTCAACAATAAGTCGCTACAAGATAGCTATTTACACTATATGCATTGATTACACTGTAATTATTACAGAACAGGTACTACATACACAGACATACTAAATGCTATACATACCTTCTTAGTAATTGGAGGTGTTATTGACTGGTATATTACTCGTTTTCGGTTTGTGTTGCAATCGGCTGTTGGGTATTTTGTACTGTTCTGCAGGTAGATACAGATGGTTTAAATGTCTGACAAGGCATCCTTTTATAGTTAGAGATCAGTAACATGTGCTATCCTGATCACCAATTGGTGTTCCAAAGTAGTTAATTACATGCACATCAGCTGTGCAGCTACTGCCTTAGCCAATACCATGGCAACAGTGGAGTATAATTGAATACTCCACTTGGGCATTGTCCCTTTGCCTTACTTGTGAGGAAGACAGCCTGGAAGTGGTGTCTGAAATCTATTGCAACGGCTGTATGGTGACAAACACTAATATATTGTGTGCAATGCTTAGAGGATTTTGGTCTAAATATGAGTACTGCTGTTATATTTCTGAACATTGCTACTTGTGCAGGGTTTGTCTGTACCTAATACTTATGCATATGTTTCAGTCTGGCCAGGATGTTTGCTCAGCTCAAGGCTACATGGCTATGCATATAATGTTAGGTGGTTTACAGTGTGCTCAAAAGACATCCTTAGTTTGGTGTAAATGTGTATCACACTGCACTGATAATCAGTATCCCGTAACACTTCCTGGTGTAATTACTTTTCAACCCTCTGAAAAGGGATTAGTTCAAACAAACCCTGTAACATCAGTAGCTGTTCCATTGTATAACAGCAACTATTTCACATAGGGCCATGTTAGTGTGTCTGTGTCCAGGTATGTTAAGGTTTCAACAGATGTTGTACAGTGGGTGAATAATTGGCTATGGTATGACAGTATGTATTGTTGTAATTAGCTTGGGTGTAGGGGAGATGCTGGTGTGTGTACATAGCAGATGCAGGTGTGTAAGAACCACTTTTATACATATTCTATATGTGTGGGGGGGTTCTTTCCCTATGTAAACACCTATCCCTTAGTGGACTAATACTATGGTAATTGCAGACTGATTCATTAAGGCACTGTTAAATGCTTCCTGTATAGCATGCAGGTACTGTTAGTCCTTGAATCCTTTTGGCAATACATCGGAATGTAATAAAGTTTTGCTAAATGAAAGCTGTCTGTGAATTACTGTCATGGATATTTACAGTCATTGTAGTTGTGTTGGTGACTGTGTCCATAGAACATATTTGTAATAGTGTATTGGCATATACTCTTCATATGTTATGTTCATATTGTTTGGGGGGGGCAGAATGTGTGATTGCTATGGTCCATGTTATACTCAGATTTGAACACTTCAGATGGTGTATACACGCATGTATGTATGTATATATATATATATATATATATAGATATATATATATATATATATATATATATTGTTGTGTCTTTCGGCTTTTCCCGGTTAGGGGTGGCCACAGCAGAACTCCGGTCTGCTAATGATTGGCAGTAGATGTTTACATGCCGAGTTGCCTGCCCTGACGCACAACCTTCACCGAAGGTACGCCCATTCACGCATGTCTCCACACAGAAGATGCTCTAGCTGAGAATCGAACAGGACAACGTCTTACTGTGAGGCAACAACGCTACCGCAGCACCACCACCACAGTAGATATATAATATATATTATTGCATACATTTATATGTACCTCCATAGATGTGTAGTTGTTTTTAACCTATCTATATATCTACATATATATATATATATATATATATATATATATATATATATATATATATATATGCATATTTCTATATATTGACATGTATCTTTCTCTCTCTCTCTCTTTATATATATATATATATATATATATATATATATATATATATATATATATATATAGCATACACCTTTCATTGGGTACATGGCAGTTTGTACTATTTCCACACAATCCTTCCTTTTGTTTTTTTGAATACACAACTGGCATAGGTACATCTTAGGTAGCTTAATGGTAAGTTTCTCTGTGGATGGTGTAAATGGTTGCGGGTTCTAATCCTGGAAGGGGTTATTATTTTACCTCTCAGAGCAGGCACTGGTAGGGAAAGTGTGAATAACGCACATTTAAGTGGTTGTAAGCAGGTTTGCCCGTGGTCTGCGCGATGTTAAGCAAACGTTAAACCTGTAAAGCGCTTATCCGTTTAACCGTATTTAAGCGCCAATTACCATCGTGCAAACCCGCACAAAACCGCTTACAACTGCTTACAAGTGCTTTAATCAAACTGCATCCGACAGCCCTTATTCTGGCCCTCAAAATAAATTAAAAGCCCTTGGACCTGGGACCATGAACACCACAGTCACTGACTTTACCACTAAGGCATCTGAGATATGTACAAATATTATGGTGTTTAGAATATATATTTTACTACTGGCATTCCACAAATGTGACAGTCAGTTGGTGTAGATATGTATGATACATGTTAATGTTCATATGTTTGTGGAATTAGGTGTTGCAATGTGACATGACAGGGTGTATTATGGATGAGAATGGTTCTTGTTTTGTTTCCTTTTTATATTGTCCCCATACTCCATGTATACCCCTCCAGTTCACTTACTGAACATCCAACCCAGGCTCTCCTTGATGCATAATTTCATTACCCATCATTCCTCCCCCACCCCAATCTCCACATACACAACAACCATCCCTTCTATGGTGAATTAAGTCAATATTAATAGTTATAATACCAGAGCTGCATGTGTTTTGTGTTCACTTCAATTCCTTTGTATTGCTTCTGTGTCACGAAGTGTGTTCATAGATGTTTATATATATGGCTATAGATGTACCTGTATATATATATATATATATATATATATATATATATATATATATATATATTTATATATATATATATATATATATATATATATATATATATATATATATATATATATATATATATATATATATATATATATATATATATATATATATATATATATTTCATATTAAGTTGTAACAGTTATACATATGTAGACTTGTATATGTTGATTCACAAACTACAGTACATTGCAATGTACTGTACATATGTACACAAAGTGACTGTCCCATTTGTGGTCAGTACTGTGGAATGCCTATAGTATAAGGTGTAGTCTAAAGACCACGAAACATATATACAGCTCAGATGGCTTATTGGTAAGTCCCATGACTATGGTGTGCATGGTCCAGCGTTCAAGACCTGCGATGCTTTAAAAATGTGTTTTACTCCAGAATAAGGCTCATTTAAGCAGTTGTAAGCATGTTTAAAAGTATTTGTATGACATTAAAGCAGCTGTTAAACACAGTTAAACAAGCTTTAAAATTTATAACCTCTGAGCGCAAACACGGCCACATCTGCTAACTACTCAGGATATATACATTTCAGTGAAGTAACATCTCATTATGTGCTTACATAACATTACATTCTCTGTTGACTTTACTCTCCAGCACACATGGGTTTATGGGTGTTTCAAATGTTTACTATACTGAAGAATACTACCTATATATGCAAGCTGTGGTTAAGGTATACTTTTTAACATGATAAACATCCCTGACTTTATTTGGATTTGAATCTCGAATGCACAGATACTATGCAAATGCTGTAACCATTACACTATTGACTTTCACGTTGCTTCTGCCTATTTCCTATTTAGATGATTTCTATGTGTAAGCTAGGCTAAGCAAAGGGCAGAGGCACCCAAACCCACTGAGCTTCACTTACTCTAGAAATAAAAACATATGACAAATGAAATGAGAGACTATAAATTACATTCCTAACTACATTAGGCATAGCCCCTCACTGACGCACTTCAAGGGAAACCTTGATGTGTGAATGGGTAACAGAATATACACCCCTGGGATCATGTGTGTCAGAACCATACAGCCAGGGGGTGGGGGAGCCCCTCCAGTTTTATAGTTACAAGACCTGCTGGGGAAATGGAATGGTGTTGATTGTTCAAATTAACATGCCCTCTTTAGATCACTGAGTGCCCCTATCACCGTCTACCACCCCAGTCGTCAACAGCTTCTGGCAACTCTGCCTGGTATCACTTCATTGGCTATGCTTGACAGAGGCTCAGTTACTTCATCAATGGTGCGGAGAAAGCCAACACACTGTAGATATGCTTCTAATTGCCCTTGGGCAGATAGCCTACTACCTATCTTTGAACCTCTAAAGTGCAGGCCATCACAGCCATAATATGTGAATAAACAGAGCTTTCAGATCACAATATACAGTGAAAAATCACCATGTAGTCAGAAAACAGTTAAGTACAGCAAGAACAAACAGAACACTGATACCTAATCACTCCAAAAGCCTATCTTGGAAGCTAGAAAACTTGTATGAGTTCAAGGCTTTCTATTGCTTACCAGTAGGTTACCTACAGGATAGATGAGAAACAAGCACAGATGGGAAACATGCATGCAACAATATCATACCGGCTTATGTGCCAGCCTTAGGCTTTGGAATACTGGCCAAGGCTATTGGTGCCCCCATGATGCCTTTTTAGGACAGTCTCAAAGGTGAATCCCATAACCATAAACAGCACAATAGCAGAATCAATGAGGGTTATGCTACTCAACGCCATGGGTTGTGATCACAACATGCGCGCACTCACAGCACTTCTCAGTATGGACAACGTCAACATCTGTGCAGTAACTGAGACCTGTTTTAAGGCTCCTGAGAGCACACCAGCACTACCAGACTACAACCATACCACACATTTCGGCCACAGAACATGGACTGACACAGACATGGAGGGGGTGTATCCATATTCATCAGGGATACCTACACCTCCAGGTTAGTGGGGCAGCATGATACCTCTGAGATCATCCATGTGCAGCTAACATCAGCCACAACTGCAATGCAAACTGTTGCCTGCTACAGATCACCCTCCATGACCCAGGACCACCACTCCTCCTACCTGGAGACAGTGTAACACATGACAGTCCTACCGCACACCCTGGTATTGATCGATGTCAACTACCCTACCATTAACTGGGAAACTTACTCTAGTACTCAATTCCAGAACCAGCTCTTCCTGGAATTTATCACCTCATATGCCATGTATCAGATGGTAAACTCCCTAACAAGGGGTGGAAACATACTAGAAGTGGTAATCACCAACATGGGCGACAGGCACACCACAGCAGAGGTAAACCGGTCACTGGTTAGATCTGACCATGAACTATTCACTGTTTCCACACCCAACCATCTCCCCCACCCACGGAATCCACAGTGTATACATTTCCTACAGCTAAATTCAATAACTAGAGACAGGGGTGGGGGTTTTCACAGCCTCTACGCGACGGGAAAACACTGCTCAAGATACAGACAGATTTACAAATGCACTCTATAAGCACCTACAAGGATGTATGGATCATGCCATCATTGGTAAACCAAGACCTACTCCTCCTAGACAAGGACACCAGTCTGGTGGACCCCCTGCAATAAACAGGCCATACCACAGAAGTAGGACAGTAGTCCAGAAACACAGCAAATCCCAAGAAGGTCAGACATCCATGACCAGTATTAGTAGGAAACTTAGGTCCCTCATGAAATCATCCAAGGCTAACATCAACAGGAATATAGGCAAAGATTCGATAGATAACCGCAAAACCTTCTTTGGCTATGTCAAGGATCTAAGTGGTAACACACAGATTTGCACTGTGTCAGCGCAATATAGCACCAAATATACTTACCTTACTGATATCGCCAACATCCTTGCAGATACATTCAGTGCAAACTTCGCCTCCTACAGAGCCCACAACGATACCCAAATAGTACAGTATCCCAGACATCAGAGACACACAGGTGGAAATTGCCCTCTCTAACAGCAAAAAACAGCGTCAATGGAGGCGGATGGTGTCCCAGACTGCATCTTGCAAGCACTACAAGACAAACCGACCCCCCCACCTAATTAAGCTTTTCAACCTCAGCCTCTCCACAGGCTACATGCCCATACAATGGCACATGGCAATGGTTATTCCACTCCACCAAGGTGGAAACACAACTGACCATGGTAACTACCACCCCATAAGCCTGATTAGCCTGGTCTGCAAAGCTATGGAGCGCATCCTCATGGCACTCATTAACAAAGACATTGGTAACCTCCAAACACTTGAACCAACCCAGGTCAGCTTGGTTTAGTGCAGTTCATGCCTACTGCACCTGTTTGACATCTTACGGACAGTCACCAAGACATTAGATGAGGGAAGACGTGGTTCACACATACTACCTGGACCACGCCAAGGCTTTTGACACCATTCCCCACTCAGGTATTATTGATAAACTCACCAGCCTGTACATAAAGCCATACATCACAGGATGGGTTGCCAATGGGCTTACACACAGAACCCACATGGTATGACTAGCAACCTCCAGGTCCAACTCTTAACCAGTCACAACTGGTGTCCCACAGGACTCCGTCCTGGGACCCCTACTGTTTGGCATCTACTTCTCTGAGGTACAGGCAAACACAGGTGGACTATAGCAGACCATGTTTGGCAATGACTGCAAACTGGGAGTCATAATTGACATTCCAACTGACACAGATATTCTTCAAGGGGCCTCACAGAGACCACCACAGGGTGTCAAAATCATGGCCTCCAGCTAAGTGCCACAAACTGCATGGTCATTCCACGGTGGAAGATTAAACACCCACATATCAACACATAAGTGGCAGCCACTTTAATACATACGAGGTAATAGGGGATCTGGGGACTGAGGTAGATAGTGATCTCTCCTTTGACAATCATATCTCCAAAGTAGTTAGGACATCCTTCTATGTAGGCCATCTGATTACTAAAGGGTTCGCATCTAGACATACTGAGGTTATAGTGCCCTTTTACTCATCATTCATCAGTCCCATCATAGAGTATAATAACCCATTTGGGATGTACCTCAGAAGACACTTCCAACAGCTGGCAGGTCCATGAATGTACCTTGCCAAGAGGATTACTGGCCTCAAACATATGTCCTATGCAGCCAGACTGAATAAACTCCTGCTTTACTCAGTGGCATCTTGTTTACTCAAAGATGATCTCTGCTGGCCAACAAAGCCATGTCGAACTCAGGCTTAATGGATATGCTCCACCTATGGGAATCCATGTCACAGTGAGCCACATGCTGTAGTGAGCTAAACCTTGCCACAACAATAAGTGGAAGATGTTGGAGGGATGGATTCCTGTCACAGAAACTCCCCATACTTTGGAACAACATCCCTAATTACATTACACAGAGCCCCTCACTAACACTCTTCAAGAGAAACCTTGAAGAGTGGATGGGGAACAGTAGATACACCCCAGGGATCCCGCCATTAGCTCTGCTCCACAGAGGGACAGTTAATTAATCAATGGGGTGGCATAAGCTGACACATTTTGGCTAGGCTTATGAATGCCCTCTGGCAGTTAGCCAAGTACCTACCTATGAACCTATACATACAGTATCAGCACATGCTGATAGCTTAATTTACTGTTCAGGTGTTGACTTACCTTGTGCCAATAGCAGCTGTGTGTGCAATAGTTGAGGGATGCCTATGTTGGATGCACACAGTAGAATGCCTATACATGACAATTAACATGTAGTCTTGTGTGTGTGCCATCCACTTTTACTGTGTGTGCAGGTGGAGAAAGGTGTCAGTCCCTAGGTGCCTACACTGTCAGTGTGTGTGCTATACGTTCCCTCCTTGCCAAGGCATGGGCATACTGGGCATGCCTCCTTCTGCCTACTGGGGCTGGCTCAGGGAGTTCATGGTCTGAGTACCTCTGTACCTGTGGGGCCCTTGGCAATGGTGATGGGCTGTGAGGGCCTTCACCTTTCTGTTCCTGCTACAGCTGTTTCCGCAGGATCATATTGTGTAGCATGGCACATACTATGAAGATGCGGGCACACGTGCCTGGAGAGTACTGCAAGGCTCCACCAGATATGTCCAAGCAATGGAACCGTGATTTAAGCATCCCAGACACACGCTCTATGATGAGTCTGGTTTGTGCGTGTGCTTCATTATGGCATTCATGCATGGGTGTGTGTGCATTTCTGATGGGAGTCATCATCCATGGTTCCAGTGCATAGTCAGCATCCCCCTCCAGGTGGCCATATGGGATGTCCCCCCTGGCAAATACCTGATACAGCTGTGAGGCATGCCAGATGTGGGAGTCGTGATAGCTTCCAGTGCTGCCAGCACACACATCCATGATAATGCCCTGGGCATTGCACATGACCTGGCAGTTGATAGAGGGGTATCCCTTGTGGTTTATGTAGTGCCTACCCTGCTCACAGGGTGGTGACTTGATGTGCATGTGAGTGCAGTCTATTGCGCCCAGTACCTCCGTGTATTCTGCCACACAGTGGAAGAGATGCATATTGCTGGCCAACTCATCCTGCGTTCGGGGGAAGTATATGTGCTCATTGGCATGTGATAACATGGCATCCAGCAACTGGTGATGTATTCTGGATGCTGATGCCTGTGAGATCCCCATGATATCCCCAGCTGGCCTTTGAAAGGTACCTGTAGGTAATATTCTCAGGCTTATACATACTTTTGTATCCACTAGGATGGGTTCCTCTCTGTTTGTTCTGGCTCTGAGGTGTGGCTGACACAGCTCCACAAGTTGCTGTAGGGTGTCCCTGTCCACCCTGTAATGCTCTACTATCTCCAGATCATGTAGCCCCTGGTAGGTTACCCTGGGTCTGAACACTCTTCTCCTCCTCTGGTGCCTGAGGTGGTTGTGTGCATCATCCTCCAAACCACCTTCAGTCGCTAACACATGCTGGTGGATCAAAGCTATGGCAGCCCCTAACATGTACATACTAAAAGTTCCCCATCTGTATACACCAATGGTGCAGAGTGTATGGGAATACACAAGTGTGTGAGGTGCTTTCACACTTTTTACCATTGTGCTATGGATGCTACTGATGTCATTGGGTGTGTATCAGCAATTCCAGATGCAGGGTATCTTAATTATGGGTTTTTGCAGTGAGTACTGCAAGTGTGGGGTTATACTTGCCTGCCTTGATTAATCTGTTGCCCTTTATTTCACTTTTAAACCTGGATCCCCTCCCATTATCAGGCATGCAGCCACCAGCCGTCTTTCTTGTTTTGTACCTTCCCTACCCAGTCACGCGTTGCAAAATGTGTCTTGTAGCTGATATACTGCAGATCTGCTTTGGTCTGCTGTGACACTTTACTGTTTTCTTTGCAGTACAGCCCCTTCCATTTCCTGTTCTGCAGGTAGCTGCTTGCAGCCTTGTTAGCTGTTTTCAATGGCCCGCTGTAGGTTCCTAGGTGTTAATTAGTCATTTGTACTCCAGTTTTTCTGCTGCAGCATTTCCTTATTTCTTTCCTATATCCTTCCTGTTTCAGCTCCAGTGCATGCTGCACAAACCCATTTACCGGGTTTAAGCAGGTTTTCATCTCCGTTCACATGCATACTCAGTTACCTTGTGTACTCTCAGCTAAGCAAAGCTATAGCCAGTTCAACACAACCCTATCCTGCAGCATTACTTAGCTATGGACATAAAGGTTTAGCAATGCTCCAATGTGCTGAAAGCAAAGATGACACACCCCTCTCTTGATGTCATCTTTATCTCAAGGGCACACCTCGGTGTTATAATGCTATGCTGTGAGGTGCATCTTTACACCAGCGGGGAATCTGTGATTCACTATTACTCCTCTCATTTGCATGGCATTGCCTACTAATTCCTAGCTACCGCTCATAACACTGTCACAGCTCCTTAGCAATCCTTGCGCCATGGTGTGGTGTAGCATGCCTGCCATTGACTATTACAGGGAAATCATGATATGCGTTACATTGCAGTTTTATTCTATATTTTTCTATTTTCCTTGCAATTCCATTTGCACGCAGCTGCCCTGCGCTTCCACTTTGCGAATAAAAATATTAAATGTTAATTTTATATTTTGTACATGTTTTTTTTATGCCAATGGCTATATATTTAGCCATTGGCATATATTAACAATATAATACATGTGTTTGGTTGGCTGTCATGGCTCCGAATTTATGTTTGCAAAAATGTAAACCGTTTTTTACGGTTTACATTTCTGCATGCTTGCACTATGCCTGCACCACTTCCTGGATTGCTACATGCCTTCATTTGCATGCTACACTGCTGTACATGGGGTAATTAGCATAAAGGGCCTGGGAGCCGTGCGGGCGTAGAGTACGCAGGTAGTGCAAGTGAGAACTGCTTGTACCTGGATCGCTCGCCGGCCATATTTGGTGTTGGAACGCTGGCACTACACTTGCACCTGGCACAAGCTTCATGAATACCGGGGTATGTCTTGTCAACTACTGAATTCATAATACTTCCACACCTTTGAGCTTTGCTCAAATGACACATTCCAATACAAGATCTATGATCTTTGACAATCAATGCTGTAAAACACTGCTGTAATAAACTGATTGGAGGAAAAGCCTCAAATACCACATTCGGGTAATGTGCAAATCACCTTTAGAAGTGGTTTATATTCCCTATCTACAGGTATGCTAGACTACCATAATTGTATGGCTATTTTATTATTAAGCACACAGGTAGAAAGCTGTTGTAAAAATGTCACTAATACTGTCCTGAATGCTTCCTAAGCCTACCTTAGTTGTGTGGAACAAACCGAAAGATGAAGCAAATTTGAACGCAATAACAATGCCATATAAGAGCTGCTCCTGTGGTGTAGAATAATAGAGCACTGACTACTGCCCAGGCATTATGAGCACTTCTGCACAGGCATCATGAGCACTTGTTGGCACAGGCGTGGGAGACAAGGTGTGCCCATCCTGAGGAGGGACTGTAAATCCTGCTGACATCATACCCTTGATGCAAGGGGGAGGAAGTGTTTAAGTTTCAAAACATCAAACTGTTCCTGAAAGTGTCACTGGGTGGATGCAAAGGGAGTAAGTGTTCAAGTTTCAAAACATTAAACTGTTCCTGAATAGTGTCACTGGGTGGATGCAAGGGGAGGAAGTGTTCAAGTTTCAAAACATTAAACTGTTCCTGAATAGTGTCACTGGGTGGATGCAAGGGGAGGAAGTGTTCAAGTTTCAAAGCATTAAACTGTTCCTGAATAGTGTCACTGGGTGGATGCAAAGGGAGTAAGTGTTCAAGTTTGAAAACATTAAACTGTTCCTGAATAGTGTCACTGGGTGGATGCAAGGGGAGGAAGTGTTCAAGTTTCAAAACATTAAACTGTTCCTGAATAGTGTCACTGGGTGGATGCAAGGGGAGGAAGTGTTCAAGTTTCAAAACATTAAACTGTTCCTGAATAGTGTCACTGGGCGGATGCAAGGGGAGGAAGTGTTCAAGTTTCAAAACATTAAACTGTTCCTGAATAGTGTCACTGGGTGGATGCAAGGGGAGGAAGTGTTCAAGTTTCAAAACATTAAACTGTTCCTGAATAGTGTCACTGGGCGGATGCAAGGGGAGGAAGTGTTCAAGTTTCAAAACATTAAACTGTTCCTGAATAGTGTCACTGGGTGGATGCAAGGGGAGGAAGTGTTCAAGTTTCAAAACATTAAACTGTTCCTGAATAGTGTCACTGGGCGGATGCAAGGGGAGGAAGTGTTCAAGTTTCAAAACATTAAACTGTTCCTGAATAGTGTCACTGGGTGGATGCAAGGGGAGGAAGTGTTCAAGTTTCAAAACATTAAACTGTTCCTGAATAGTGTCACTGGGCGGATGCAAGGGGAGGAAGTGTTCAAGTTTCAAAACATTAAACTGTTCCTGAATAGTGTCACTGGGTGGATGCAAGGGGAGGAAGTGTTCAAGTTTCAAAACATTAAACTGTTCCTGAATAGTGTCACTGGGCGGATGCAAGAGGAGGAAGTGTTCAAGTTTCAAAACATTAAACTGTTCCTGAATAGTGTCACTGGGTGGATGCAAGGGGAGGAAGTGTTCAAGTTTCAAAACATTAAACTGTTCCTGAATAGTGTCACTGGGTGGATGCAAGGGGAGGAAGTGTTCAAGTTTCAAAACATTAAACTGTTCCTGAATAGTGTCACTGGGTGGATGCAAGGGGAGGAAGTGTTCAAGTTTCAAAACATTAAACTGTTCCTGAATACGTCTTGATGATTGCCCTTCCCCTGGTGATGGAGAACAAATGGGCTGAGTGGCTTAAAAGGAGCTGATGATTGACAGGCAGTGGGGGCAAAATGTGCCAAAATGGTGTAGTACAAATCCTTATATTATAAAAGCTATATTATTGGAGCCTTTCTCCCTGGTTCTCCAGAGGGAAGGGGAAATTGCTAAGAAATGTTGAAACAGCTATCAAAAGTGAATAAATAAGTAATGAAGTCAGCTTGAGTTCTGGAGTAACTTCTGCCTTGTTTGGATATTAATGAAATTTCTTCATGACACCATATAGCTAGGATCACACTTAGTACTCTCATTGACTGACAGCCACCTTTCACTGCCGGGGAGAATGCCTCTGCTTGGGTACTTTTAGCAGTAGTCCTGATGCAGAACCTTTCAAGTTTATTTAGCAGGGATACTTAATGTTTGGCAACTCGGCACGTAAAAATCCACTGCCAATCATTAGCGGACTGGAGTTCCGCTGTGGCAACGCCTAACCGGGAAAAGCCAAAAGATACAACAACTTAATGTTTACTTTTGCAGACTGAACTTTTTTTTCTAAGTCTGCTGCACAGCAGAGGAGGTTCTACAATATTTCAGAGAAGCATACCTTTTCAAGCTCAGTGAGCATGCTCCATTATGCTCCACTAGTTATGATAGGCAGCGATTTGAAAAGGAAACCTTGTGAACAGTAAGAAAGTGAGAGAATGGGCTTTGAATTGGGACTTGAACAATTAACTGGGACATTGCGATATTCTTTTTCGTATGTGGTTTTAAACTACACATCTAAATGAATTAAACATGTTGCTATGTCCTACAACTTACAAAATTTAACTTTCACTATAACAGATCCCTTCAAGAGTGATTTCACTCTATCTTGAATGATAAATAACATAGTGAACAGAACAAAGCCTCTAACTTCACTGATCAAATTTGAAAAGTTGATTAAGAGCTTCAATAACTACTTTATTGCCAATAGAGATCAGGCCCCTCAATCAATTTAAACAGTTCAAAGCTGCCACCAGGAAATACGTGAAAAGTCACTGGTCCCGTCACTGTACTTAGCCTACTTAATCTTCCTTACATTCTCTAAGACTCTGTCCTACCTGTCCTCTGTATTGTTTTGCTCTACTGACCTCTTCCTCTCTCTACTTCAGTGCTCCCCCCAGCCTTCCTTAGCACACTGATACCTTGTCACCCAACCCAGAACTATTACCTCCTTGCATTACTATTACAATTCACATCTCTCATCTCACTCCCTCAGCAACTCTCAAGCATTTCCATGTTTCCATCTCTCCTTCCTCAAAATGCAGAATTGACCCTATAATATTATATATTGTTATATTCTGCATCTCTATTATACTTTTATCAACAGATACTGACTGTTTTTATATTTCTTATTATTCCTTGCATTGAACTTTTTACTACTTATTGTAAAACTGTCTGTAGCATGGTCACCTCACAGTAAGACGTTGTCCCGTTCGATTCTCAGCTAGAGCGTCTTCTGTGTGTAGACATGCGTGAATGGGCGTACCTTCGTTGAAGGTTGTGCGTCAGGGCCAGCAACTCGCCACATAAAAATCTATTGCCAATCATTAGCAGACCGGAGTTCCACTGTGGCGACCCCTAACCGGGAAAAGCCGAAAGACACAACAACATTGTAAAACTGTCTTCATTGTATTACTTGTTACTTACCTATGCACAACCTTTATTGTAATTTTCATGGAGCTTTTCTCCCTGGGCCACAACTGAAAAAGGGTTCTTTAGCTCAATTGGACTATCATGGTCAACAAATGTAAAATAAATAAATAAAATTTACAGCTACTGATAACCACTATCATCCTATCTCTTCATGCTCATCCCTCAAGGTCCACCACCTACCCCTGGTCATTCTCCTCATACTCATCCTCCCCAACCGTGGTCATTCTCCACATATTCATCCTCAAGCTCCACCACCCAGCTCTGGTCATTCTCCTCATACTCAACCTCATGGTCCACTGCCCAGCCCTGGTCATTCTCCTCATGCTCATTCTCAAGGTCCACCACCACCACCCAGCTCTGGTCATGTTGCCTTTATTGTAATATCTTGCCATTTGGAATAATAGGTGTGAAACAGCTCTTACGGAACGTGAAAGTTAATGATTTGCTTCAGCTGATGTTCTGACAAATGCACGCAGATTGTACTGAATGTTGAATGTTTTCCCTGTAAGAAGTCTTAGTAGCAGGCCCATGTCAGAAATATGGGCCTCGGCTCTGAAAGAAGTCCTGTGCTGTACAAATCCACAAAGCTGATGCACAAAAATCAGAGGCCCATTGCTGTCCTATGCTGTTTGGTAAAGGTACTGAACCAGATATTCTGCAGACCATTAACTTTGATGATTTTGGCCTTTTTACTGATCCCAACAAAAGAACCAGAAAAAAGGTCATGTGTTGAATATTTTCCAAACGAAAATCCTTCAGTCCAATTCTTAACATAATGCATAAAGAATTTACCTGAGCTTCAGTTCATAAAGCCTTGAAAAAGTTTAACGTATAATGCCTTTCTCCTTCTGAAACATGACCGTCTTGGATTAGCAACTGATATCTGATCTGCGCATTATTTAGAAGAAATTTGAGTCAGATATAAACATTGCATTTCAGAGGCTGTGTCAGCCTATATTGAGACACTGGTGTTTGTCACTATAAGACATGACATCACTTGCTGACTCATAATAAATAGATTCTCATTTCCTGTAGAGTCTGACTGCATGTCTATTTCTGAAATATATTCAGTTTGGCAGCAGCCTATCCTGACTTTTTCCACATTTCAATTATTTTTATTTCCAGCTTGAGAAAAAAAATCTAGCACTTTCATTTTAATAACATACTTTTCAAACTGCATTACATTTTTGGGGTGTTATACAAGTTAAAAAGCTTCCTCTAAGATAGAGCTGTGCTGTTTGTGGACAGACCTAACCAGCACTTGTGTGTGTGTGTGTGTGTGTGTGTGTGTGTGTGTGTGTGTGTGTGTGTGTGTGTGTGTGTGTGTATTTATGTGTACATGAGTATGTGTGCATATCTAACAGGGATGTAATTTCATGTTTACTGAAGTGTATTGACTAGAATGTAGTGGAGACCACAATCCATCAGGTTGCAACCTGTGGTAATACTGTTGTATATACTGTAATTACAGAGAGTCCTGACTTCCCTCAGCAAAGTAGGTTTTAACCCACATTGTACTGTGTATTTGCCTGCTGTTCATAAGCTCCTACATCAGGCCTCTAACATGGGTACTGTCATGTATGGCATTGCACTTTTTCACTGTTGCAATTCAATGGCTAGGTGGACCTGAATTCGGCATCATGGACAAAGCAACACAAAAATAATAAAATAGCAGAACAGGGGACTCACTTTAAAGAGGATTTCTCTTTCCTGTAAAGGGACTGAGAGTAAATTATGCTGTGGCCATAGTAGGCTAAAAAGAGCCACATTTATTGAATAATAACAGCAGTAGAGCATCATAACAAGCCATACTGGTTGAAAATGCAAATTGACAATGTTTTTGAACTTCATTCATCTACATTCTAGACACATATCATCAATCAATGGCTTGTTTTTTTTTTCAATGATGTTCACACATTATTTATAAAGACTTCCTGAAGCTCCTATAAGTAAGCGTAAACAAGACCACAGTAAAATAGGTGATCAAACCTCAGAGGGAAGTAAAAGGTTACCCTTCAAATAACAGGCGCATTTGCTGCTCAGCTTTCTGGGAAGTAACTTGTTAGTTCCAATCATATGACTGCAGTTCCAGATCTTAGAATAATGCTTCTGAGGGAGGAAAAATTGTTTTCCTCTTCTGTTAGAACTTCTTAAGAGTGAGTTAGCAGACATAGCATCACATCACCCAACCACCAGCTCCTTCTTTCATTCTTTAATTGAAAACAAGTTTGCAGTACATTACAGCATTATAACTTTTAAAGTTATTGCTCAGCAAACACATTTAGCCTCACAATAAATGTTGCTTGAGGGACTTTTAAATCACCAATACTACATTCTCCTGGTTAATTTCAAATAAGTTTCACATTTAATCTTCTGAAAACTATCTTGACAGACAGATTGTATACAAATATATATATATATATATATATATATATATATATATATATATATATATATATATATGGTTTACTATTGTTTGTGGAAACAACAGTCTATCGGCTGCAATGTGCCGAAAAACAGAATGTCGAACACACAAACAGTTTTGCACCAGATAGTCGACTCCACTTATGCAAATGCAAAACTGCATTCACATAAGTGTAAATCGACTATCTGCACGGAGATCACAGTACAGTGGGGAGTGGAAATTCATCCACATACCCACTGTAGTGCGATCTTGGAGTTAGAATATATATGTGGGGGGGTGAAGGGGGCTTGCCCCTCTGCAAAAAAGTGATAGCTGTATAGGAGTTTGATTTACATCATCTCCTATATGGCTATGACGTGGTGGTTTCGACAACAATGTCGAGTCAAATGCGTCGAGCATTTGGTTCAACATTGTGAACATTCGTTTTTTTTTACTTTCGGTATTACCATTCGTTAATTTGAACTGAAAATGTTTTTCCGTTCAAATAAACAATAGTAAACCTTTATATATATATATATATATATATATATATATATATATATATATATATATATATATATATATATATATATATATATATATATATATATATATATATATATATATATATATATATATGTATACATACACACACACACACACACACACACACACACACACACACACACACACACACACACACACACACGCACACACACACACATATGAGTGTTATAGGCTTTATCAGTACATGCCGTAACAGGAACATGCAAGCAAAAACTGAGGGTGATGCTACTCAATGCTAGAAGTCTAAATCTCAAAATGCACTCGCTCGAGGCACTCCTTAAAATGGAGAACATCGATATCTGTGCACTGACTGAGACCTGGTTCAAGGCTGCAGAGAGCACCCATGCACTACCAGGCTATAACTCATACCACACTTTTCAGCCATGTAACCTGGACCGGAACACCAAAGGTGGTGGTGTGTCCATATTCATTAATGATATCCACACCTCCAGGCTAGTTGCTCAGCATAACGCAGCCAAGGTTATCCAAGTGCAACTAACTCTGGGAAAAACTACAATCCAAACTGTAGCTTGCTACAGATCACCCACCATGCCCCAGGATTCCCACTCCTCTTTTCTTGATGTACTGGAAAATATTAGGGTTCAACCAAACACCCTAATAATGGGCGATTTCAACTACCCCACCATTAACTGGGAAAACTACTCATGTACCAACTCCTTTGCTCAACGCTTTCTGGAATTCATAAACTCCAATGCCCTAGATCAACTTATCCACACCCCCAGCAGGGGCAACAATTTTCTAGATCTAGTTATTACCAACATGAGTGACCGGTGTTCCACACCTGAAGTCAATGCCTCATTGGTCCGATC
>NC_056733.1:98091028-98146028 GCF_019279795.1 Protopterus annectens
CTATCTAGAATTTGTAGATTTGGACAGTATTACAGGAGATGGAGAGCATGTATACTGGTAAACCAACATGCACAGGGCATGAGACCCCTTATAATGTGCATGACAGAATTAAGCACACCCAGACAGAGCAACTACAGGAAATGTTGGATCTGGGGGAAATCTAGGAGGTCAATAACATGCTTTATAACAAAATATAAGCTAATAAATAAATGCATTGTTTTATTTTTCATATGATATACTTGCATATAATCAAGGAAGTCATCATGGAGGGAAGGATGGGATAAGTTGGGGATCAGCTGAGGGGTCTTTCAGTTGCTTAAGGCTACCACTGATTACTCATTATCCCTGGGGTAAAATGTGTGTGCAGACCTCATGAAATAGTGCTCTATATATAGCAATATTTGTCTACCAGCAAAATAAAATAATGTCAATTTTAGTTTTCATGGGATAACGGTTGTATGATGCTGTTATGAAATAGCATCATCACTTGCTACCAAAATAACACTCATGACATAACTCAAAGAACAGGTTAATAAAACAATTAAGTGCTTTCATCTTTAAAGGAACTAGACTTCATTAGAACTAAACAGTCAGACATATTGCCATTTAAATAAATAAAAAAAAACAGTCTTGTGATAACTAAAACACCAATTAAAGGTGTTATTCTCCTCACGCAATTCCTTTTGTCTTTAAAAATGCTAATTATATCATGTCTCATTGATACCTGGTAGCTTACCAGCCTGAATCTAGACTATCCAATATATTTCTCTCACCAACTATCTCCGGATACTAAAGGAATATACCCACAAACTGTCCGGATTCTGAAGGAAGATACTCACAAACTCTCTGGATACTGAAGGAAGATACACAGAAACTCTTCGGATACTGAAGGAAGATACCCAGAAACTCTTTGGATACTGAAGGAAGATGCACATGAACCCTTTGGATACTGAAGGAAGATTAGTTAATTATTTTAAGCACATTAATAGCACAACAGAATTTTTTAGGTTTACTATGGAAGTTTCAAACACTAATATGTGCTATTTGAATGTAGAAGTAATAAGGAAAGATAAAGTAAATAATAAATGTATATCAAATATTTTTAGAAAACCTTCTAGTCTAATACACATCTATATTTTAGTAGCTGCCATCTGAAATTTCAGAAGAAAGTATTGGTTTAGGGACATCTAGTGAGACTAGCATGTGTGGTCTCACAGTTTGACACATTTGTTAAGGAAAGTGAAAAATTAAGAGATATGCTATATAAGAGGGTTACCCAGACAGTTTTATGAGTAATATTTTTGAGAAAGACTACAAGAAAAGAAAGGAAGGAATATATGTACCTGGGAGGGGAAATGATGTGGAGATAGTTTAAAAAAGTCAAGTGAGAATAAAGAATATGGGAAGGCTATAGTGTTGGCTTACAACATGGATGCACAGGACATAAGAAACATTATAGTGAGGACCTGGTTTATATTTGAGGCATGATGACATAGTTTCAAAAATTAGGTATAGGACTCCAGTCTGCTTTTAAAAAGGATGCATGTTTTAAAGATTTAATAGAAAGAATAGGGTGTAGAAAGTTTAACTAGAATGGTAGATATGGTGCACGGGGGGTATTGTAGCCATTGTGTGTACATAATGGAAGGTGATAGTATAAATATTAGTGAGTACAGCTTAACAAAAAGCACCATATGTTGTAATTGTGGTACAAAAGGTATGATTTATATAGCTCAGTGTAAAAAATATTCCTGTTTTTTATATAGGAAAGACAGAAAGATCCCCGAGAAAAATAATTTAGGAACATATGTATGATATTAGAAGATAATACAAATATAATGCTTATAAGATGCATTGGAAACAATTCTGAATGTGAATTTTTATTTTTTGTATTGGAAAAGATGGAAAGGAATAGAAGAGGAGGCCCATGGAAATAAATTTTGGAAATCAAAGAATTACAATAGTAATTAAAAACACATGTCACACGTAAGCATGGGATGAAAGAAGCATTACATATCAGTAGTGTTTTGAAAATGAAATCATAATATGCAATTTATATTGCAATATATATTTATTACATATTTATATTTGTTAATAAATACTTTTTATTTCTGGGTTTGAAAATTAATTTATATTGCCATTTGTATTTATTACATATATTTGTTAATATATAATTTTATTTCTGGGTTTGAAATTTTTTTATTAATGAAATGAGAGTTGTTTCACTGTATTTTAAATTGTTTTACCTAAACTGAATACAGGGGTTGAGTGTTTTTATATAAGGGTGATTAGGATGGTAATTTTTATGAATTGGGGAGTAGAAAGTGATTGGATGGAATATGTCTTCTGAGATGGTATAACATATTTTAAAAGATGGATGGAATGGTGTGTTTAGCATTCTGATGAAGTCCCTGCATATTAAGGGAATGAAAGTGCATAATGTTTGGTAATAAAGTGAAGTTTGCTGTGATCCTGACTGTTTTTATTTTATTTTTGTTTGAAAGTCTTGTACTGAACTTTCCATTTCCAGGTTTGAAATTATAAATAAATATTCCTATACATGTTCAGAAGATCAATAAAATATTAACTGTAAAAAGAAGACATACTTATTTTATTATACAAAGGAGACCATTTCATATTCAGCAACATAAATACTAACTGGATAACAGACAACTGTCTATGTTGTAAATCCAGCATCACGCAGAGAAAGAAGTTTGGTAGGCATAGTGATCTGTGGTTTAGAAAAGCTACCAGAATATAATATTTATGGCTGTTTTGCCCCCATGATATTAACAATTGAGCATGTAAACATTTTAAGTCTACCTAACTGAGAGCACATGGATTTGTGCATGGCTTTTTGAAATACATAATGAGATATTTAACTCATTAACACCTATGTGGTGTTGAATGTTGCACTTCTAACAGCCTATACAAATTCTTGTATTCCACAGCATTTTCTGAAAAATTATATTAGAAAGAATAAGATTAACAACGCTTTTCTACTGTGGGACATCCTAGATTAACAATTGTAGTGCTATTTTATTAAAAAATCCAGGTTCTTTCTAATCCTGCTGATTATAAGCTGGTAAATCACTTAGTTAAAAAGTTAGAGCAAAGAAAGTCCTAGATGCCATAAGGAGCTATGGGAATGAACTGGAAACATACAAAAAGGTGCTCATGGCTTGAATGAGTTAAAACTTAAACTGTACCATGTGCCAGCTACTGCAATATGCTGAAGTAAGGTTTAAGTATCATAAAGTGGGTGAGGATATACATGCACAATGTATAATTATGCTATGAGCACAGACATACATCAATGACAAGAAATGAAACACTAAATAACTTTACTGTGAAATAGCACTACTTAAACAAGGTGAGATATGTCTTTTTAATTAATATCACTGTATAATATAAAGCACATATGTGACAAAGCTGGCAAGTAGGACCTATCATGCATAAAGTCCAGCATTGCCCATAGATAACCATGATATGCTGTTAAATTTAATAAAAGTACAGATTCACACACATTGTCCTTGTAACTGAACAGAAAAAGAAATAATAAAAAGATGCACATTAGTAATATCTTAGATTCCCCCCTACAGCAGCCATCAGCTTGTCTTAGTATGCCCATCCTACATTGGGTCTACCTACCTCTCCTAATCTCCCCCAGACATACTCTGCCAGAGATGTAGCCAATGAGGATTATTTTATTGTTCTGGGAGCATTTCATCCTTGTTGTCATGGAAAATGTGATGACTGACCCTCAACTCCTCCCTCTCTTGTATTCATCCATTGAGAGTGAGGGCTATTTTCTATGGACCGCACCTTCCTACAGAGAATACCTAGATGAATGCTTTCCCCCAGTATGGGCATACCCATCTCTCCCTGCCAGTGTCTGAGATGCCTGGGCCACTAAGCAAACCCAGGCTGCCTTCTCTGAGGTTAGAACTTTATCCCTCTACTCCATGGTAGTGGCCTATAATACGTTAAATTTCATACTATACGACTGCAGCATTTCTGCTGAAGAACCAGGGAATAAATTCACATCTCTTAAGCACGATGATCTGTTCACCATATATCAGTTACAGCTCATTATAGCTCATCTTGAAGAAGTTAAAACAGTTCTGCCATTACATAATAATGGCAATACAATCATAAAATCTTGTGTATGTAATGGTACAACAGTCTCATTGCAAATTTATAGACCAATCCCTTAGATATCAAGTAAGTATATGTTGTACAACCAGTACGAAAAGCAATATTTTGTTGACAAAGTGACAATTTCTAAGCAAAAAAAAAACTGTCTTTCATTTTTATATTATCTGATGAAAGCATAATCCATGCTAATAGTGATGTTGGGCAATCACTGCAGCAGATATGCTGAAGGGAAAAACATGTATGTAATTAAAACAATATTCAAGTAGAAATTCCATTAATTTCTGCCTGGTTGATGATCTGTAAATATCAAACTTCTACAAATTCCCTTTGGATTTCACTGCTTTCATTGTCAGCTGTTCCTCTCCATTCCCTGAGTATCAGTCGCTATTCATGGATCATGAATATTTGACTTGAAATTGTAAAATGTGTAAAAGATATTGATGTGAATGTACAAGAGCCATGAGACTGACATTTCACTGTGTGTGTCTGATGAAAACATCAATAGAGGCAACTTGTAAAAATGATAGGAAATGGAACTTTATAAACAGCAAGTGCAGAGGTACTGCTTTGAGTTATTTAAAGGCTCATTTATCAGTGATGTAGTGTGATTGTTATGCCTGCCATTGGTCATGCAATTAAAAACAATCTGCTAAATACATTAACTATCATAAACATTATTACAATATGTGTATATACTGTGTGTTTCAATATTGTGTGACTTTCTTTGTAATCATTTCCAAATGTTCATACATTTAACTGCCAGATTACTTATTTTCTAGCCTTCAGGGAGACTGTCATAATCCCATGATTATAGTTTCTACTTTGCAATGTCTATCTCTGTCTCTGTCTCTGTCTCTGTCTCTACCTCTATATCTGTCTCTGTCTATCTCTATCTACATATATCTATATCTATCTATCCATAAATAGATATAGATATGATGTACAGATATGACACACACACACACACACACACACACACACACACACACACACACACACACACACACACACACACACACACACACACACACACACACACACACACACACACACACAGATACCCAGACATAAATGCACAAGCACATGGATGCATGTCAATTTACTAAAAAGCCATATATTGAAAGTCACAATGCTGAATGCACAATATTGAAATGCAAACTGCTGCCATATTAAAATGTTGAAATCAAAATACCTATTACCCTACATGTGTAAAGAACTAGATTTACACCCCCCCCCCCCACACAGGATCCATGTTAGGGATTGTTTCCAAGTTTCACTAACAGGGGAATTATATTGTTTTCTGACTAGCTGTGCACTATCACAGTATATTTATATGGGTCTACTTCACTTACCCGACATCCCACATAACCGACATACAAAACACAAAGCTGACAACACTGACATTGCACAACAGCAAAACTGCCCATACCCGACACACACAATACCAGCACTTCAAAACCCCAATGCACCTCCATAAAACATATACACAACAGCACACAGAAACAACATACAAAAGAAAAAACACAACACTCAACATAAAACTACCTAGTTCCCCTCACTCACACCCTGCCCACCATCTACACTAAACTAAATCCTCACAACTAAAACAAAACATACACTACAAATAAAAAAATCTAAAACACTTACTTTCACATTTCACATTCTTGCAGTGGGCTATATCCCCCTGCTCCCCCCATACCCACCATAACTTAAATATACCAACTCCAAGATCCCACTACAATGTCCACAAGAGTGGATTTCCTGTTCCGCTCAAGATGAACTGTCGACCATTCGGAAGTCGGCATTCTGACGTGTCGGTCATCTGATACATCGAGCTTTTCAGCTCACTGTTTGTGTGTCAGTCTACTGAGATTTTGGTAATCTCAAGTAGAGCCCATACACAAATGTAAACACACACACACACACACACACACACACACACACACACACACACACACACACACACACACACACACACACACACACACACACACACACACACAAACACACACACGCAAATTCCAAAGAACTGACTTCCTCTTTCAGCCAGTAGTCAACTGCCCTAGTGCTGTTCATCTAGAACCTGCAACAGTAATTATACAATGGTAGCTCATTATTATTAAAAAATGTGCACGCTGATTGGCCAGCCCAAACAGCGTGACTGTTGTAAATCGAGCATATACCAACAGGAAAAAGTCCAGCCATTAAATTATCATTGAGCGGCTGAGCTTTCCTATTGGCATATACATACCAGATAATGACATACAAGGAAAATCAGGTATTTACAAAAAAAAATAATAATAATAATAATAATAATCACAAATGTACCTGATTTTCCTTGTATGCTATGCACTGTGGTTCACGGGTTTGCATGTGATTTTCTCTCATCTCCCAAAGACATGCAGATTAGGTTCATAGGTTCATAGGTTGGTACTAGGCTATCAGCCCTATGGCCTATACAAGCCTAGCCATAACAATTCCCTGGCTATTTCTTCCCACACTATTTACTTCCCTGGATCCCTGTCTAGCAGGGTGACTGACGTGATCCCTGGGGTGAATTTCCTTTCTCCCATCCAGTCATCAAGGTTCCTTTTGAAGAGGGCCAAAGAGGCACTCTGCTTGACATGTATGGGAAATCTATTCCAGAGTCTGTGGAGTCTCTGGGTCAGGAACCTATCCCTCCAGCATGTTTTGTTTATTGTGATGACAAGGTTTAGAAATAGAGAATTAGAGGCATAGATTGTGTACTGGTGAGTCTAACTTGTCTATAGGTGTATGTAAGATATGATATAAAGGTCTATCACCCTACTCCTGTTCTCAACTTTCCTAGAAAACTCTACAGAAATAGCAGAAATGAGTGCGGTAGCTGATTTTCCTTGTTTGTATTGTACTGTGGCTAATGTATTTCCATGTGAAGGTACTCACTTTACACAAAAGCATGTACTGTGTGCAGACAAACTCAGGGAGTAGCAAAAGCACACTGGCTGTAGAAAATGAGATAACCTCTTAACCAATCTATATTACAGATTTAGGATCACAACAACTCCCAAGAATGCATTTATCACTTCACCACAATACACTACACACTACAAACACCAAACACAGCATAAATAATTATGGCCTCACCAACTACTTTACATCTAAAATGTACACAACACTCATTACTGCTATTTCCGATCAATTTACCACAAAGTGCAAAGTAACTTTTCTACAGTTGCTTAGAATATCAACAAACTGAACAGAAATAAAGACCAGAATTCAACTTCCCCATTTCCTTTCACAGAAGACCAGAT
This sequence comes from Protopterus annectens, assembly GCF_019279795.1. Taxonomy (NCBI): domain Eukaryota; kingdom Metazoa; phylum Chordata; order Ceratodontiformes; family Protopteridae; genus Protopterus; species Protopterus annectens. The sequence continues at coordinate 98,098,480 of NC_056733.1, forward strand.
TACTTATTAGGTTTTCTTACAAGATTATTACACCCCACGTCAGGGACTCCAAAAAACAATAGTTAATAATTATCTCCTACCGGATGAAGTAAAACAAACACTAAACTTGAACTACCATATGTTTGAAATAAAATTTAAAGTAACACAATGAAACAACTATTTTCTTGTGTGAGTACATTCATTTATCTGTTGCACTTAGTCTTTTAATCTCTTAAAACATTAATAGGTGACCTACATCTGTATGATTGTAAATAATTTCTCATCACTGAATCAAAGGCTAGAACTATTTTGTCTTACAAAAAGAGGAAGCATACAAAATAAAACACACAGAAATCTGAATAACAACAAGAAAAACACAACACAACACAAAATTAACACCATTGCATAAGAGCAATAATTCACCCTTGTGACCAAACCATGCCAACTATGGGTAAATCTGGCGTTACCCACACCCAGGCATGGTTATTGTTAGAATATTACACAGAGCTGAAATTACCAGTTCTTGAATTTCAGATAAAATGTCTATAAGCTTGTAAACTAAGAACTGATACATAACTGAAATATTAAACAAAACCTGAGGCAGAGATCTGTGGTATCTTCTCCAACAAGCACACTGCAATGACAACTGGCTTGTACTGATGTCAGGCAAGCTCAGTTTCATAAGGAATATAACTACCATGTTTTTTTTCATATAACTGATGTTTATTTTTTATATTATTAAATTCCTTGATTTATAGTTAGTATCCTATAATAGTATGTTCAACAGACAGATTTGCAAAAAAAAAACAGGATCAGATGTTGCCCTATAGAAACTGCAGAGGTCACCTGTAAGTTAGCTATATAAAATAGATTCTACATTACCATTTCTGAATAGATACAAATTTTCGAGTGTTGTGATTTTACTAGTTAGGAATCATTGTACTTTTTCATGTTGTTTTAGGTGGCTTGTTTGAAGATGACAACATGAAGCATTGTATTCAATTATGATTTGAATGAGTGGCGTATAAAATGGAACAACTATCTACCTGGAGAGTTAGCTGGGCTATAGATACACTTTTCTAACTTTGCTAAACATGCACTGGTTATAGTTTAAATGCTGTCCATCTCTAATACTAGATGTTTAATGATGAAGAATTTTTTTGTGATCTGACCATTCATTTGTCTTAAAATCCTAATTAAGGTCCTGACAAGTTTCATGATGCTGTATTTACAGCCTTGTCTTTCTGAAGTACACAATGTTTGAAATAAAATTTAAAGTAACACAACGAAACAACTATTTTCCTGTGTGACTACATTCATTTGTGTTGCACTTAGTCTTTTAACCTCTTAAAACATTAATAGGTGAGCTACATCTGCATGATTGTAAATAGTTTCTCATCACTGAATCAAAGTCTTGAGAATCAATTAAAAATACAAAAATCAGAAAAATGCATTCAAAGAAAACCTCTAATGTTATGTTTGTAAACTACTTTTTGATCAAATAACAGGCATGTTTTGCTGAGAGACAGGACTCTTCCTTCCTGATGTGGGGACCTGCACATCTTACAGTCCCTGTTCTTATTTATTGTTCTACTTCACAAAATCTGACATGTTTGTAAGTTAAACATTTCACTTTTCCATCAGATTCTGTAATCTCAGAAACTGTGTAATTAAATGTCTGGAAGTTGGCATAAACAGTTAAGGTTATGAGCTGTAGATCTTGTAGTACCAGGTGGGATTACTTCAACCCTTATATGCTTGCTGTATGACCTTGAGTTTCTCACTTAACCAGACAGCACTTGGGGTAATTGGGAATTGGCTGTGGGCCTACATGAGAGACTGTCTGCCTGAGAAAAAGGACCATGGTTTTATTTGTTTTTCCAGTCTTTTCTGAATTCAATATTCTACTTCTATGCAATACAATGCAATGGAGGCTTCTCCCACTCCGTGATGGCCACCTTCTTCCTTCATAGGTGGTAGGCAATGGGCTGGAGGCACTTCAGAAACTCTGGTGCAAAAGGATTAAAAGCACTGCTATATTTATTTGTTTAATCATTCATTCAATGACCAAGCGGGTGGACTGACACAAATGTGAACATTTTTTTCTGCCATAGTGTTATTGTATAAATTTGAGAAGCAACAGATATCGTTTATGGTTAATTGCAACTTGCAAGTTAATCAGTCAAATGACATGCATTTCAGGTCCAAACCCATTTGCTCATTAGCCTCAGCAGGTTTATTTAATGACAAACAACAAATAAAATCAGTTCAAGTGCACCAAGCAGAACCAAACACCACAAAGTAGTATAAGACAGTTTTAATATATACAGAATGAACACTTTGGTTTGGTTATAGCCAAAGACTTTTTTAGATTCAATTAACAAACTATTAAAAACCATTTAAATATTAACTCCAATTGAACATCTGACCCATAAGCTCCAATCAAATACTCTATAACAAAAAATACATGTAAAACAGCATTAGTACTTAAAGTCACAAAGAACAAAAATTGTGAAAAAATAAATATTATTGTTAAAAACTTATTATTTTTTACACAATATATGACCTCAATTTTAAAATACGACTTATACTAATGCTTTCATTAAGCCCAGGGGGAATATGTGCCTATATTCTGATCTGCCAAATAAGGGTCTTAGCCTCTAGTAAATCACACCAAGGACCCCCCTAGGATACTTGTAAACTATTTCTATTCCGAAAAATAAGAACTGATGTCCTGAATGTTAGCCAATTTGTTTGGCTAAAGCATTGCTCATTTTAAGATATCTAATATCTAATAAACGCAAATAAATATGGTCTCTTAATCATCTCTGAATCTTGCCTACATAAAAACTTGCACAATCCTTACATTGGGCAATATAAACAATCCCCCCTGTGTTACAGTTGCAATAAAAAGCTGATTGTATAACACGTTCATTTATCACAATAGTGGCACCCACATAAATGTGGGGACATTGGGGGCAGGAACCACATTTACTACTTCCTGGCTTTCTAAAATTATGAGTAAAAGTACAATTCCCATCATTATCCAAATAATTTTTAATGGATTTACCCTTTTTGAAAACTATATTGGGCTCTGTCCAAATATGCTCAAAAATGCCATCAAAACAAGCAAAAATGCACCAATTTTTTCTCAAAGTATGTACAATATCAGAATGTGCATTATTAAAGGCGGTAATAAAAACCCAAGAAAAAACGTTTTTGTTTCCAAGATTATTGTTATCAACAACACCTATGTCAACCTCACTGCTTCTCAGAATTGGTCTATATACTAAACTTACCCTTTTCTCACTCACTTCCATGAGAATATTCTGAACTAAAGTTTTAGGATAACCTCGCATGATAAACATATCCAACAATTTTTCTTCCTGCTTGATAAAGGTGTCATCTTCCAATAGCATCCAAGCTAATCTCACATATTGACTCTTGACAAGGCCTTTTATTTCTGATGATAGGGATGATAGCTATCATAATGGAGAAGGCTGTTGGAATATGTGAGTTTCCTGTATACATTGCTTGCATATCTTCTGTTGACCAGATCCTTACTTATATCTACATCAAGGTAGCTAATACTAGTGGAACTATTGGAGTGTGTAAATTTTAGGAAGGAAGTGTTATTATTACAGAACTCAATGAAATTATCAATTTCATCAGGTGGCCCACTGCAAGCAATACATATGTCATCCAAAAAGCAGCAATAAATGGCCCACTGTTGTTTAAACCAGGAGTTAAATAAAAACCTTTTCTCCCACTCAAGCATGATAATGGTCAAAAATTATGGGGCACACCTTGCTCCCATGGCCATCCCACACTTCTGATGGAAATATTGCCCCTCAAAATAAGCATAGTTGTTCTTTAATATGGCCTCCATTAATGTGGTTAACACATATACCTCATCATTAGAGAAAACACCACCAGAAAATAGAATTTATTGGTACAATTCCATACCTATATCATGCAGTTTAACATTAAATAGGTTAATAACATCAGTAGTTAGAAAAGTGATATCGTCATTAAATACTACATTTCTTATTTTAGCCAGGAAGTCCCATGAATCTTTACATAAATGTTGATATAAATTGAGAAATTTCTTCAGTGTGATATCAACATACTTAGCTAAAGCATGTATTTTCGATCTTGAGGCATTAACAATAGGTCATAAGGGAGGGTCAGCAATATTTTATGAATTTTGGGGAGACCAAAAATAGCTGGAACCATAGGGTATTCACAACACAGAAATACATACAGCTCATAAGTAATTGCACCCTGATCAAACATATCCTTCAATAAATATTCTATGTGAGCATAAGACATATTAACCATATTAAGTGAAGCTTCCTCATAAAGGCTGTCATCAAACAATAAAATAGTTATATGATTGCAAAAATCAGCTTTGGTCATGATTACCATCACCCCCCACCCTTATCGGGCTTCATGACCATGATACTTTTATCAGAGCTAAGCTTTTTCAACAATTCAAATTCACATCTATTAAGATTATATGCATTGGTGTTAGAAAAAACATCAAACAATTTCTTAAATTTAAACTCACAAATCTTTTCAAAAATAACAAATGGCATTTGAAGTGGGGAGTTGAAAATACTTTTGCGAGTTAATTCATGAGTCCCGACAGCACAATTATTGTCCCATAAATATAGGCTCGAGTTAAGTTTCCGTAAAAATAATTTCAGATCTAAAATAACATTTTCAAACTTGGCCTTGCATGAGGGGACAAAATTAAACCCCTTGGTCAATAAATTGCAGTGCTCATGGTAAAACAAGCAGTCAGTAAAATTGTAAAGTTTAAAATCAACTTTTTTCATTTTCCACAATATTAGGTCCATCACCACTAATAACCAAGTCAGTTTTTGATAATGCAGTACCTTGTGTGCATGCAGTTGCATGCAGTCAAGTTTGGACACAGGCATGTGGGTCAGATAGCCTGGGGGAGACAGATAGACCCCACACCTGAAGTTGGGGCTGATGAGGTGACTATTTTAGGGAATTAGCTACCCTGCAGTGAGCCTGAAAGTGAGCCACAGATGCTGGTAGGTACTGATGTTCATGTGGACAGCTAATGATAATCATAAGGCCTTTTTAGTTATGTCTTCTGTTTTAAGGGAACACCTAAGAATGTGCAGAGTTAGTTGTAGATGGTATTACTTATATCCAGCCAAAAGATACAGCAAATCTGCTGGATGATAAATTCAGCTCAAATTTCACGTCTCCATCACCTGGAGTTAGCCCCCCCCAGAAATACCCTCCACCATTCCTCTACCAGTTATCACAAAAGAACAGATTGCCATTGCGCTCTCTAAAGCTAAAAAACATGGCTTCAATAGGTCTTAGCAATATCCCAGGATGCCTCTTACATAGCTTAAAACATGACCTATCAGGCCTTTCCGTATCAATGTTTAACCACAGCCTCCAAACTGGGTCTGTCCCTGGGTAGTGATGGACAGCAATGGGCATCCCTGTGCATAAAGGGGGACTACTAACAGATCCAGGAAATTACACGCATATACATTTGACTAGTCTAATATGCAAAGCCATGGAAAGAATAATAATGGACCTGATAAACAACAACATAGGAAATCTCCAAACACTTACCCCAACCCAGTTCAGCTTTGCCAAAGGCAGGTCATGCCTGCTCAGTCTGGTGGACTTCTTTGTGAAAGTCACTAGGGCCATAGATGAGGGCAAAACAGTGCATACTGCCTACCTTGACCTGGTTAAATCATTTGACATAATTCCCCACTTAGGTATTAAATTTAAACTCACAAAATTGGACATAAATTCCAACATCACCAGATAGATAGCCAAATGGCTCACCGACAGAACACATTTCTTAACTGCGAAAATACAGATCCAGCAAGAAGCCAGTTATTAGTGATGCACCACAGGGCTTAATGCTGGGACCTCTCCTGTTTGAAATATACTTCTCTGATATCAAGGCTAATGTAGAAGGCCTTTGGCTTACCAATTTTGTTGATGACTGTTGGGGCAATCATCGGATCCCTCAGTGATGTAGATATCCTTCAGAAGGGTCTGGCTCAGGCAAATGATTAGTGCCAGAGCAATTGCCTAAAACTAAATGCAAAATAAATGTGTAAGCATACCCTTTGGGAAGTCAAATACCCCTTCAAATTACAACATTAATAGCACACCCCTAAAAGTAAACTCAGAGGTGCGTGATCCAGGAACACAGAGAAGCAGCAGCCTGAACTTTGACCACCATGTGTCCATATACCTCTCAACCACTTAGTGAAAGAAATCTGGACAAAGCTTGACAAAATGGGGGGACGAAGGCCCAAAAATAGGGACAGATTTTAAAAATTGCTCTTATAAACTTAGAAAGTTGCTAGGGTAACAGGGTTTGTGTTAACATACATTTTCTGGGGGATTTGAAATCTGAAACCCAAAAGTATGTCATTATTTAGTGACTTTACTCCTTAGATCATCCCAGTGATTTGCCAGAAAACCACAAATTATATGAAGAATAGACCAAAAAATATGAAACAAAAATATGAGCATTCTGTGAAAATCTGGACAACTGAGAAGTATGTGTGTCCACAGTTTTAAGGAAGTCCTTCTAAGTAAAGGCATGGCATCCAGATCCAAGGAAGTTGCAGTCACACTGTACTTGCCCCTCATCAGACCAATAATAGAGTATAATGCATTTTTCAGCATGTACCTGACCAGGCACTTGCAAAAACTGGAGCAGACTCAGGGGTTCCTTACAAAAAATAGAGAGGATAAATGACATGTCTTATACAGTATGACTAAAAGCCCTATCCCTTTACTTTGTCTCCTACCGACTATAAAGGGGTGATTTATGCCTAACCTGCAAGACACTTAAATCCAGCCTTGATGGAACCGTTACACATTCACAAGACAAACTGTACAATAATTACCCATTCCAAGGATCTAAACTTTGTGTGTGATATGAACAAAACTTACTGGAAAGACAGCTATGTGTCTCAGAGACTACCCCTTCTCTGGAACAGGCTTCCTGTTTATGTAAATCAGAGTCTTCCCTCACCCTCTTCAAATGCAGTTTGGGTCAATGGATGGGGAACCATAAATTCAATCCTGGGGTGGCACCCTTGTCCCTTATGGCAAGGGGCAGTATGTAAAATACTCAAATATATAGGCACAGACCTAAACCATCATCTATCCCTTAGGGATTGAAAATCATATAAAATCCAGGGATTAATGGCTAAGCTTGTAAGGGCTATTGAGCCACTAACCTAGTAATCTGCTATGAACCTATAAGCAGCATTAGTGTCATTTTGTAAGTAATTCTGCTTTAATACTAGCTTTCTCCCACTAGATGTATGATACCACATCCCTCCTTAATATTTGGTCTGTTATCAAATAAGGTATCTTTATTAGGAGTAATGTACACTAACTGACAGATTTCATCTTTCAGCCATGTCTCGACAGTGCAAATTTGGGAAGTTAATCTATTCATGAAACAATACTCAAGCTGAAGTTAATAGAGTTCCTTGTGCCAAATGTCTCATTTATAAAATGTCATGCTTTGCAAGGAAGTGTACAATAACAGATGGAGGATAATCATTTTATAAAAAAGGTTGTGACTTTAACTAGCTCTCCATGTTTGTGTGATCTTTGAACTGATATTTTAAGCAGAAGGGATGGGAGACCCTATCCCTCACATGGGGATGCAGGGTGGACTTTCCCACTGCAAAAGTACTTTTTAGTAGAGATTTGGTTCATTTGAACAAAACGTACAACTGTTTAGAAGTTGGCTTACTCAACAAGTTGCATTTTATTTAGATCATAAAGTTCAGGAAATTGCTACAGCTAAACCTGAATGTGTTGGTACATGAGTTGGCTGCTGGGAAGAAGGAGGACACTTCAGTTTTTAAATATCTAAAACTAGAGGCTTAAACCTTGTGGGTAATAGATTTACGAGATGTCCATGGACAGTAGTTTTGTTTAAAGTCACCTATTCTTACTGTTTTCACTGCAATTAAATACTAAAGCTGGAGTAATTATTTATTTTTAAGGAGGATGGATGCCTAAACAGAAATTAATTCTGATGCCACATTGCCATTGGCTTCTCCAGATATCCAGGTTCACTGAACTTTGACCCAATTTTAGTGGTTTAATGCAGAAATATACCAGCATGGCAATATATTAGAGACTTATTTTGAGTGACATTGTATTCATTTTAAGTTATCGATAGCTATCATATTATTATATCATGATTCTGGAAGTCTAAGTCCCTTACAGTCATTGCTAAGTTAGCATTATTATCACTATCATTTTATTTTTCACCATCTGACCATACATTCAGAAGTATAAGTTGCAGTAATACCAGCTGTCAATAAATTTAATTGGATCAAAAAAGGCACAAATGAGCGTCACACTAAAAGTTTTATATTAGTAAAAGAAACAATGCTAAAATTTTAAATCTAATTCAGTTAATTGCAATGCATTCTCCCTCACACTGTTTTTTCTTCCTCACAGAATAAAACATGGGCATAAGCAATTAATTTTCTGATATATCTATGAAATAATATCCAGATAATTGCTTAGTTTCTTTTTCCATGGTAAGCAAGAAAAGAAAGACAGTGTTACCTTGATTCCTACTTGCTTAAGAAACACTTTTTCATACCTCAACATACATGACTACTTCCTTAAGCAAATAAAGAATCATCACTCCAGCAACTGTCAAAGTAAAAATAATATTGAGGAAATAAACCCCAAACAACAATTAAATCTTTTTTTCTGGATGGAGACTTAGTCACCTCAATTACTTTATTTTGCTCCCTCCAAGGTCATTACTACTCAGAATAATTAAATATTAATTAAAAAACCCAAGAGTCACATAATTTTATATATATATATACTTACATACACACACATATATATATATATATATATATATATATATATATATATATATATATATATATATATATATATATGTGTGTATATGTATATGTATATCTTCTTCTTCTTTTGGCTTTTCCCAGTTAGGGGTCGCCACAGCAGATCACCTGTCCGCTCATGATTGTCAGTGGAGTTTTACAGTGTCGAGTTGCTAGCCCGGCAACCAACCTTTTACAGAAGGCACGCACACACACACACACACACACACACACACACACACACACTCACACCTAAGGCCAATTTAGAGTGTCTAATCCACCTTCAGCATGTCTTTGGGATGTGGGATGAAACCGGAGCACCCGGAGGAAAACCGGAGAACCTCTTGCTGTGAGATGACGATGCTAACCACTGCACCACCGTGGTATATATATATATATATATATATATATATATATATATATATATATATATATATATGCCCATATATGTATATATATGTATATATATATATATATATATATATATATATATATATATATATATATAGGTCCATACTAGGCTAACTGCTCTTTTGGGCCTTTTGAAGCCTAGCCAGTTACCCCATATTAGAATCAAACCCTGCACTTTGTGTCTTTAAGGTAAACACCTTAACCAGCTGTTACTTATCTGGAGTTGAAAGTCGATGTTCCGGGTGGTCGGTCTACTGAGTTTTTGGCTTTGTTTTCTCATTTTTTTGAATGTTGGGTAAGTGGGATTTCGGGTTTGTGAAGTGGACCCATTACTTTGCCTTTCTCTAAGATGCCACAACATGACCTCAGAAGAAGAATAATGCTCTATCTCTGAAATAAAACATATCGCTATGGAATGTAGAAGGTAACTGCGTGTGGCAGTACGTGCGCTCCTTAAAAATACAGGTACCTGCCTATGGCAGTACGAGCTCTCCTTACAAATACAGGTACCTGCCTATGGCAGTATGAGCTCTCTTTAAAAATACAGGTACATGCCTATGGCAGTACGAGCTCTCCTTAAAAATACAGGTACCTGCCTGTGGCAGTACGAGCTCTCCGTAAAAATACAGGTGCCTGCCTGTGGCAGTATCATCCTTCCTTAAAAGGACAGGTGCACCCGAATTCTTTGCTAGTTTCATCAAACTCTCAAGCAACAACTCCTGAACTTTGGTCATCTTGAACCTAGTTAGAGGTTTACACCACTGTGCCATGAGTTTCTTAAAAATGTGCTAAGCTGTCCAGATTATTAGAATGTCAGATAGTGTGCAAAAAAACTGTTGTTAATATGCACTGAGCATCAAAGATGGAGTCCCTTAGAAGAGCCACCATACCTGTATGCATAGCAGACCACTGCAGCAAAAGCAGCATATTTTCTAAGGCCTGCTGCTTACTTTTTCAGTATGCATCTCACTTGCAAGTCCATTGTGAACACATCTGACACCCTGTCACCCATGCTTGCAATTTCCTATATCTACTTTTTTTTCTCCAAATGCAATGTGCCACACCCTTTATACAGTTAAAAAAACAGATAAATAAATGCTTCCAAGTCGTGAAGTATCCCTTCCAAACCCATTCCATAGAAATCACTGACTTTCCATGATGTAATGAATTTGTCCTCACATCTGCCATCCTACTCTCAATATGTCTGTGATAGTCCATCATTTCTTTCCCTGTGCCATACTTTCTGTCAGAATGGAATATACTAGCCATGTATGGAGCATGTGCAGTGACAGTTGGAGAGCAGATTGCCAGAGTTTATCCTGCTTCATACAACAGTTATAGGACACATATTTTTTAATGAATTCAATTACTTTGTTCAGAAGCTTCTACCTGAACAATTAATTTATCAAATATGTCTTTTTATGGTCTATCATTGAAAATGTTGTACAGATGAGAAATTAACTCACTGGCTGCTCTTTACTTTCACCTAACATGTCACTTGATGTGGAGGCCAGGCATAGGATGACAATGTGCTTTCTCCATAGTGCTGAGGAAGTTGCCTGTTTTAGAGAAATAAAACAAATGTAAAATGATGCCAATATAGCAGTCATGAAAAAGCTGGTCATAATTCTGACATTTATATTCAGAAAACTTTTCCTAGAATAATGAGTGAATGTTCAGGAACTTCATTTCATTATGAAAATTAGTAAGTCTTGACCTCTTGGAAATGGAATGAAGTGCAGATGGAGGTGATAATGACTGAAGACTGAGGAATCATGTGCTAATACGTTCTGCTGTAGCATTCAGCAATGAAAAGGATACCAAGATACAGTTTTTTTTGAAAATTAACTGTGAGCAGGTATACAACCCTTAACAATAGCATATTTCTGAATGTTTAAGATGATTTGTTTATGGTGCTTGGGCTCTGACTGACGAGACAGTTTAAGTATTATATCCAAGCAACACTTAGTAAAAGTGGTACGTAAAGCTAGCACTATATAATGAAGTTTACATATGACTTAATCATAGCTAACCTTCTAATACACAATATCCTCTCCAAGAAGCACAACTACTTTTCTGAAAAGGTGTTACCATCTCTAACAGTTCTTAATACTATCTTCCTAAAGACTGCCTTGTCCTTACAAAAGGAGTACCTCAGAGTTGTTAAAACATGCAGCAGGAAAAACTTTCTCCATTCTACCATCAGAAGCCAACCACTGACTCATACAAACAGAGCCTTACACAAGCACACACATATGCACACACACACACACACACACACACACACACACACACACACACACACACACACACACACACAAACATGCTTCAGCTTTCAATGCATTTGAAGTCGGGCACAGTCCTCTACTCCACTTCATTGTCGAATGCTGACAGGCGGTAAGTAAGACAGTGCTTTTATGGTTCAGTGCTCATTCATCTTTGATCAGAGTTAGGCCCTACAGCTGGCAATGATAAAATAGAGCTAATTTTCCTGAATTCTTACAAACCTACACGTGGATCATCACATAAGACCAGACAGGGATATTACATTTGACTATCTTAAAATCAGATAAGTGGTATTTGTTTTGTGTCAGTTTTATGTAATATACTTTTTCTAGAAATATGGATAGTAAAAATGTATGTCACTTTGCAGATCTATAGTTCAATGCTGCACTACTCCTGCCTTTGATCTTTCTATTTTTTTCAGGTAAAATGCTGGAGAACAATATACAGCACAACAGAGGTTAAGATTTAATATATTCACTGGCGGTAGGATTATTGTGAAGACTGTTTATCTGATAATGAGTTCCAATAAAATATTAGCACATTCCTGGAATCAATGAATTTACTAATTGTTGTTCTCCAATCCTGTGTATTAAATTGGGCCTTATATATACATCTTAATAATTCTTTATAATGCATTAGAAATAAATGTGGCATTGAAAAAAATCACACATTCATATTTAAAGGAATACATATGATTCAAAGTTATACATTTTGAAATAACTACTAACTAAAGGACTGTTAAAAGAGCTACGGAAATAGAGAGGCATCATTCCTTTGTATAGTGATAACGGTATGATCAGATCTGAAGCATTACCCAACTTAATCAAATTAAAACCTTTAATATACCAAGTGACTTATTTCGAACCATAGTGATGACAATATGTTTAAAATGCAACTTTAACAATTCACAAATATCTGTTTCTAAGGGCATACATTGCAGGATAATTGTAGTCATCATCACTAACATTTACTTTTTTATTTCTCAGTGAATGTTTTCCTTATTGTTCAACAGTTTTAAACAGTTTATACTTGTTTAACGAGAATGAAATACTGAGCAAATAACTATGTATCTATGCAGTTCACTACTGTGTATTTATATCACTTGTTCTTGTCAATCTGTATCTATGCAGTTCATTACTATGCATATCACCTGCTCTTGTGTGTATCAATGCAGTTCATTACTATGTATATCACCTGTTCTTGTTCATGTGTATATATCAGCAGTTCACTACTGTGTATTTATATCACCAATTCTTGTTCACTTGTATATGTGCAATTCACTGCTGTGTATTTAAATCTTCTGTTCTTGTTCATGTCTATATGTGCAGTTCACTACTGTATATTTACATTTCCTATTCTTGTTCATGTGTATATGTGCAGTTCACTGCTGTATATTTACATCTTCTGTTCTTGTTCCTGTGTATATGTGTAGTTCACTGCTGTATATTAACATCACATCTTCTTGTTCCTGTGTATATGTGCAGGTCACTGCTGTATATTTATATCTCCTGTTCTTGTTCCTGTGTATATGGGCAGTTCACTGCTTTATATATATATATATAAATATATCTATATATCTATATATATATATATATACATATATATATATATATATATATATATATATATATATATATATCTCCTGTTCTTCTCCATGTGTATCTATGCAGTTCACTCCTATGTATATCAGCTGTTCTTACTCATGTGTGTATCAATGCAGTTCACCACTACGTATTTATAGCACCAAATGTTGTTTGTGTGTATATGTGCAGTTCACAGCTGTATATTTATATCTCCTGTTCTTGGCCAGGTGTATATGTGCAGATCACTGCTGTATATTTATATATCTTGCTCTTGTTCATGTGTATATGTGCAGTTCACTACTGTGTATTTATATCTCCTGTTCTTGTTCATGTGTATATGTGCAGTTCACTACTGTGTATTTGTATCTCCTGTTCTTGTTCATCTGTATATGTGCAGTTCATTACTGTATATTTATATCTCCTGTTCTGGTTCATGTGTATATGTGCACTTCACTACTGTATATTTATATCGCCTGTTTTTGTTCATGTGTATATGTGCAGTTCGCTGCTGTATATTTATATCTCCTGTTCTTGTTACTGTGTATATGTGAAGTTCACTACTGTGTATTTATATATCCTGTTCTTGTTCATGTGTATATGTGCAGTTCACTGTTGTATATTTATATTCTCCTAATCTTGTTCATATGTATATGTGCAGTTTACTACTGTATATTTATATCTCCTGTTCTAGTTCATGTGGATATGTGCAGTTCACTGCTGTATATTTATATCTCCTCTTCTTGTTCCTGTGTATATGTGCAGTTCACTACTGTATATTTATATCTCCTGTTCTTGTTCACGTGTATATGTGCAGTTCACTGCTGTATATTTATATATCCTGTTCTTGTTCCTGTGTATATGTGCAGTTCATTACTGTTTATTTATATCTCCTGTTTTTGGTCATGTGTATATGTGCAGCTCACTGCTGTATATTTACATATCATGTTCTTGTTCATGTGTATATGTGCAGTTAACTGATGTATATTTATCATTTTCTTGTTCATGTGTATATGTGCAGTTAACTGATGTATATGTATATCTCCTGTTCTTGTTCCTGTGTGTATGTGCAGTTCACTACTGTGTATTTATATATCCTGTTTTTGTTCATGTGTATACGTGCAGTTCACTGGAACATATTTATATCTCCTATTCTTGTTCTTGTGTATAGGTGCAGTTCACTGCTTTGTATTTATATCTCCTGTTTTTGTTCATGTGTATATGTGCAGTTCACTGCTGTATATTTGTATCTCGTTTTCTTGTTCCTGTGTATATGTGCAGTTCACTACTGTAGATTTATATCTCATGTTCTTGTTCCTGTCTATATGTGCAGTTCACTGCTGTATATTTATATCTCCTGTTCTTGTTCTTGTGTATAGGTGTAGTTCACTACTTTGTATTTATATCTCCTGTTCCTGTTCATGTGTATATGTGCAGTTCACTGCTGTATATTTATACCTCCTGTTATTGCTCCTCTGTATATGTACAGTTCACTACTGTATATTTATATCTCCTGTTTTTGTCCATGAGTATACCTGAAGTTCACTGCTGTATATTTATATCTTTTGTTCTTGTTCATGTGTATATGTGCAGTTCACTGCTCTATATTTATATCACCTGTTCTTGTTCCTGTGTATATGTGCAGTTCACTACTGTGTCTTTCTGTCACTTGTTCTTGTTCATGTGTATATGTGCAGTTCACTGCTGTATATTTATTTCTCCTGTTCTTCTTCCTGTGTATATGTGCAGTTCACTACTGTATATTTACATATCCTGTTCTTGTTCATGTGTATATGTGTAGTTCACTGCTGTATATTTATATCACTTGTTCTTGTTCATGTGTAAATGTGCAGTTCACTACTGTATATTTATATCTCCTGTTCTGGTTCATGTGTATATGTGCAGTTCACTACTGTATATTTTTATCTCCTGTTCTTGTTCATGTGTATATGTGCAGTTCACTGCTGTATACTTATATCTCCTATTCTTGTTCCTGTGTATATGTGTAGTTCACTACTGTATATTTATATCTCCTGTTCTTGTTCATGTTTATATGTGCAGTTCACTGCTGCATATTTATATTTCCTGTTATTGTTCCTGTGTGTATGTGCAGTTAACTACTTTGTATGTATATCTCCTGTTTTTGTTCGTGTATATGTGCAGTTCACTGCTGTATATCTATATTTCCTGTTCTTGTTCCTGTGTATATGTGCAGTTCACTACTGTGTATTTATGTCACTTGTTCTTGTTCATGTGTATCTGTGCCATTCACTGCTATATATTTATTTCTCCTGTTCTTGTTTTTATATATATATCTCCTGTTTTTATTCATGTGTATATATGCAGTTCACTACAGTATATTTGTATCTCATGTTCTTGTTCCCGTGTATATGTGCAGTTCACTACTGAATATTTATATCTCCTGTTCTTGTTCCTGTCTATATGTGCAGCTCACTACTGTGTATTTATATCTCCTGTTTTTGTTCATGGGTATAACTGCAGTTCACTGCTGCATTTTTATATATTTTGTTCTTGTTCATGTGTATATGTGAAGTTCACTGCTGTATATTTAAATCTCCTGTTCTTGTTGCCGTGTATATGTGCAGTTCACTACTGTATATTTATATCTCCTGTCTTGTTCCTGTGTATATGAGCAGTTCACTGCTGTATATTTATATCTCCTGTTCTTGTTCCTGTGTATATGTGCAGTTCACTACTGTGTATTTTTGTCACTTGTTCTTGTTCATGTGTATCTGTGCCGTTCACTGCTATATATTTATTTCTCCTGTTCTTGTTCCTGTGTATATTTGTAGTTCACTAATGTATTTTTACATCTCCTGTTCTTGTTCATGTGTATATGTGCAGTTCATTGCTGTATATTTATGTCACTTGTTCTTGTCCATGTGTAAATGTGCAGTTCACTACTGTATATTAATATCTCCTGTTCATGTTCATGTGTATATGTGCAGTTCACTACTGTGTATTTATATCTCCTGTTCTTGTTCCTGTGTATATGTGCAGTTCACTGCTGTATATTTATATCTCAAGTTCTTGTTCCTGTGTATATGTGCAGTTTACTACTGTGTATTTATGTCACTTGTTCTTGTTCATGTGTATATGTGCAGTTCAGTGCTGTATATTTATTTCTCCTGTTCTTCTTCCTGTGTATATGTGCAGTTCACTGCTGTATATTTATGTCACTTGTTCTTGTTTATGTGTAAATGTGCAGTTTACTATTGTATATTTATATCTGCTGTTCTTGCTCATGTGTATATGTGCTGTTCACTACTGTATATTTATATTTCCTGTTTTGGTTCATATGTATATGTGCAGTTCACTGCTGTATATCTATATCTCCTGCACTTGTTCATGTGTATATGGCCTTTCCCTACTTTTTTATATCTCCTGTTTTTATTCTTGTGTATATGTGCACTTCACTGCTGTATATTTGTATCTCATGTTCTTCTTCCTGTGTATATGTGCAGTTCACTACTACTGAAGATTTATATCTCATTTTCTTGTTCCTGTCTATATGTGCAGCTCACCACTGTGTATTTATATTTCCTGTTTTTGTTCATAGGTATACCTGCAGTTCACTGCTGTCTATTTATATCTTTTGTTCTTGTTCATGTGTATATGTGCAGTTCACTGCTGTATATTTATATTTCCTGTCTTACCCATGTGTATATGTGCAGTTCCCTACTTTTTTATATCTCCTGTTTTCATTCATGTGTATATGTGCACTTCACTGCTGTATATTTGTATCTCTTGTTCTTCTTCCTGTGTATAAGTGCAGTTCACTACTACTGAAGATTTATATCTCCTGTTCTTGTTCCTGTCTATATGTGCAGCTCACCACTGTGTGTTTAAATTTCCTGTTTTTGTTCATAGGTATACCTGCAGTTCATTGCTGTATATTTATATTTTTTGTTCTTGTTCATGTGTATATGTGCAGTTTACTGCTGTATATTTATATCTCCTGTCTTGTTCCTGTGTATATGTGCAGTTCACTGCTGTATATTTATATCTCCTGTTCTTGTTCCTGTGTATATGTGCAGTTCACTACTGTGTTTTTATGTCACTTGTTCTTGTTCATGTGTATATGTTCAGTTTTCTACTGTGTATTTATATCTCCTGTTTTTGTTCCTGTGTATATGTGCAGTTCACTGCTGTATATTTATATCTCCTGTTCTTGTTCCTGTGTATATGTGCAGTTCACTGCTGTTAATATATATCTCCTTTTTTTGTTCCTGTGTATATGTTCAGTTTTCTACTGTGTATTTATATCTCCTGTTTTTGTTCCTGTGTATATGTGCAGTTCACTGCTGTATATTTATATCTCCTGTTCTTGTTCCTGTGCATATGTGCTGTTCACTACTGTATAGTTACATCTCCTGTTCTTGTTCATGTGTATATGTGCAGTTCACTGCTGTATATTAATATCTCCAGTTCTTGTTCCTGTGTATATGTGAAGTTCACTGCTGTGTATTTACATCTCCTGTTCTTGTTCATGTATATATGTGCAGTTT
This sequence comes from Protopterus annectens, assembly GCF_019279795.1. Taxonomy (NCBI): domain Eukaryota; kingdom Metazoa; phylum Chordata; order Ceratodontiformes; family Protopteridae; genus Protopterus; species Protopterus annectens. Next base: position 98,116,183 of record NC_056733.1, read on the forward strand.
CTGCTGTATATTTATGTCACTTGTTCTTGTGTATATGTGCAGTTCAATGCTGTATATTTATATCTCCTGTTCTTGTTCCTGTGTATATGTGCAGTTCTCTACTGTGTATTTATGTCACTTTTTCTTGTTCATGTGTATATGTGCAGTTCACAACTGTGTATTTATATCTCCTGTTTTCTTCATGTGTATATGTGCAGTTCACTGCTGTATATTTACATTTCCTGTTCTTGTTCAAGTATATATGTGCATTTTCTGCTGTATATTTATGTCACTTGTTCTTGTTAATGTGTATATGTGCAGTTCACTGCTGTATATTTATATCTCCTGTTCTTGTTCCTGTGTATATGTGCAATTCACAGCTGTATATTTATGTCTCCAGTTCTTGCTCCTGTATATATGTGTAGTTCACTACTGTATATTTACATCTCCTGTTCTTGTTCATGTGTATATGTGCAGTTCACTGCTGTATATTTTTATGTCCTGTTCTTGTTCCTGCGTATATGTGCAGTTCAATGCTGTATATTTATATCACCTATTCTTGTTCTTGTGTATATGTGCAGTTCACTGCTGTATATTTATATCTTTTGTTTTTGTTCATGTGTATATGTGCAGTTCACTGCTTTATCTTTATTTCTCCTATACTTGTTCATGTGTATATGTGTAGTTCTCTACTGTATATTTATATCTCCTGTTCTGGCTCATGTCTATATGTGCAGTTCATTACTTTATATCTCCTCTTCTTGTTCATGTGTATATGTACAGTTCACTGCTGTATATTTATATTCTCCTGTTCTTGTTCATATGTATATGTGCAGTTTACTACTGTATATTTATATCTCCTGTTCTAGTTCATGTGAATATGTGCAGTTCACTGCTGTATATTTATATCTCCTGTTCTTGTTCCTGTGTATATGTGAAGTTTACAACTGTATATTTATATCTCCTGTTCTTGTTCATGTGTATATGTGTAGTTCACTGCTGTATATTTATATATCCTGTTCTTGTTCCTGTGTATATGTGCAGTTCACTACTGTGTATTTATATCTCCTGTTCTAGTGCATGTGTATATGTGCAGTTCACTGCTGTATATTTGTATCTCATGTTCTTGTTCATGTGTATATGTGCAGTTAACTGATGTATATTTATATCTCCTGTTATTGTTCCTGTGTGTATGTGCAATTCACTATTGTGTATTTATATATCCTGTTTTTGTTCATGTTTATACATGCAGTTCACTGGTACATATTTATATCTCATGTTCTTGTTCTTGTGTAGAGGTGCAGTTCACTACTTTGTTTTTATATCTCCTGTTTTTGTTCATGTGTATATGTGCAGTTCACTGCTGTATATTTGTATCTCATTTTCTTGTTCCTGTGTATATGTGCTGTTCACTACTGTAGATTTATATCTCCTGTTTTTGTTCCTGTCTATATGTGCAGTTCACTGCTGTATATTTATATCTCCTGTTCTTGTTCTTGTTCTTGTGTATAGGTGCAGTTCACTACTTTGTATTTATATCTCCTGTTCCTGTTCATGTGTATATGTGCAGTTCACTGCTGTATATTTGTCACTTTTTGTTGTTCATGTGTAAATGTGCAGTTCACTACTGTATATTTATACCTCCTGTTATTGCTCCTCTGTATATGTACAGTTCACTACTGTATATTTATATCTCCTGTTTTTGTTCATGTTTATACCTGCAGCTCACTGCTGTATATTTATATATTTTGTTCTTTTTCATGTGTATATGTGCAGTTCACTGCTGTATATTTATATCTCCTGCTCTTGTTTCTGTGGAAATGTGCAGTTCACTACTGTATATTTATATCTCCTGCATTGTTTCTGTGTATATGTGCAGTTCACTGCTGTATATTTAGTTCTCATGTTATTCTTTCTGTGTATATATGTAGTTCACTACTGTATATTTACATCTCCTGTTCTTGTTCATGTGTATATGTGCAGTTCACTACTGTATATTTATATCTCCTGTTCTTGTTCATGTGTATATGTCCACTTCACTGCTGTATATTTATATCTCCTGTTCTTGTTCCTGTGTATATGTGCAGTTCACTACTGTATATTTATATCGCCTATTCTTGTTCTTGTGTATTTGTGCAGTTTACTACTGTGTATTTATATCTTCTGTTTTTGTTGATGTGTATATGTGCATTCCACTGCTGTATATTTATGTCTGCTGTACTTGTTCATGTGTATATGTGCAGTTCACTACTGTATATTTATATCTCCTGTTCTTGTTCATGTTTATATGTGCAGTTCACTGCTGCATATTTATATTTCCTGTTATTGTTCCTGTGTGTATGTGCAGTTAACTTCTTTGTATTTATATCTCCTGTTTTCGTTTGTGCATATGTGCGGTTCACTGCTGTATATCTATATTTCCTGTCCTTTTTCCTGTTTATATGTGCAGCTCACTACTTTTTTTATATATATCTCCTGTTTTTATTCATGTGTATATAGGCAGTTCACTGCAGTATATTTGTATTCCATGTTCTTGTTTCCGTGTATATGTGCAGTTCACTACTGAATATTTATATCTCCTGTTCTTGTTCCTGTCTATACGTGCAGCTCACTACTGTGTATTTATATCTCCTGTTTTTGTTCATGGGTATACCTGCAGTTCACTGCTGTATATTTATATATTTTGTTCTTGTTCATGTGTATATGTGCAGTTCACTGCTGTATATTTATATCTCCTGTTCTTGTTGCTGTGTATATGTGCAGTTCACTACTGTGTATTTATGTCACTTGTTCTTGTTCATTTGTATATGTGCAGTTCACTGCTATATATTTATTTCTCCTGTTCTTGTTCCTGTATATATTTGTAGTTCACTAATGTATTTTTACATCTCCTGTTGTTGTTCATGTGTATATGTGCAGTTCATTGCTGTATATTTATGTCACTTGTTCATGTCCATGTGTAAATGTGCAGTTCACTACTGTATACTAATATCTCCTGTTCATGTTCATGTGTATATGTGCAGTTCACTACTGTGTATTTATATCTCCTGTTCTTATTCCTGTGTATATGTGCAGTTCACTGCTGTATATTTATATCTCCAGTTCTTGTTCCTGTGTATATGTGCAGTTCACTACTGTGTATTTATGTCACTTGTTCTTGTTCCTGTGTATACTCACCGACAAAAGAAAATTCTACTATGAACTACAAGAAACCAACTTAAATATACCCAAACAGTTTTGGTCCTCAATCAATAGACTCCTTTCACCAGGAACAGCTAAAACTCCCTCCCCACTAAATGCTGACCCAGACACCCCTCTCCAAACTGCAAACGCTTTTAATTCATTCTTTACTGAAACTATTCAAACTCTCGCTAGACAACTAAACAATAATAACTTCTATCTTCCAAATAATCCAGTAAACTCTTCTTACAACTTCACTCTACAACCTATCCCTACCTCTTTCATCTATAAACTTATTCACAAACTAAAACCTTGTACCCCCTCTGCTGACAAACTCCCTTCCCTTTTTCTTCAAAAGGCAGCCAAAGAAATAGCTTACCCAATTACTATACTCATAAACAGGACCATCCAAGAAGGTACCATCCCTGATATTTGGAAAATCTCTCATATTATCCCACTACACAAAGGCGGTGACTCTATTGACTACTCCAACTTTAGACCTATTGCTCTTCTTTCTCCTTTAGCAAAAATTATGGAGAAATGTATTCATCAGCAACTTCTACAGTACCTCTCTTTTCACAATATTATAGCTAACTGTCAACATGGCTTTAGACCTCACTATAGCACCACCACTGCCCTCCTTTCCTTTGTAGATACCATTAACAACAATCGCAACAATAATCTTCTCTCTTCTGCCCTATTCATTGACCTCTCCAAAGCTTTTGACATGGTCAACCACTCTTCTTTAATTAGTATTCTTGAATCACTCTCATTTGATAGCCTTGCCATCAAATGGTTTACATCATACCTCAGTAACAGACAACAAGCCATTCTTTGGGAAAACCACATCTCCTCCTTACTGCCCATTACTATTGGAGTCCCTCAGGGCTCCATTCTTGGTCCTCTCCTCTTCTCCCTCTACATAAATGATCTCCACTCTGTAATTCCTCAAGCTACCTGCATTCAATATGCTGATGATTCCACCATCATTTGCTCAGCATCCTCCTCTCCAGATCTCAACTCACTAACTCAAACTATGTTCAACACAGTAGAAACATGGTTCACTAGACGGTACCTACTTCTCAACGCTAAAAAAAACAAACTTCTCCTCTTTACCCCCACCACTCGCACCCCTCCACTAAACTTCACCATCTCTTCAAACAACAACACTGTTATCTCTCCTGATACTACAACTAAACTGCTAGGAATAACCATTGATAACAATCTCTCATTTGACCAACATATAAACAATACTATCAAATCAGTTAACAGAAAAATAGGGTCTTTATACTGCATTAAACCATTTCTTACCCCTTCTACAAGAGCTACTATTGCTCACACCCATCTTATATCTACTCTCTTTTACGCCTCTCCTATCTTCACCAACCTCAAGAAAACTAACCTAAACAAACTAGCAACCTGCTACAATAACATTGCCCGCTTTGCCACTAGTAAACCTTTTAGAACCCATCACTGCCTTAATCTGAAACACTTAGGCTGGCTGGAACTACAAAACTATCTCATTATCTCACAACTCACAATTGCCCACAAACTACTGTACCAACCTAATAACACTCCTATTCTATCACAACTTATACTCCCTTATAACAATCTCACCTCTCTTCGTTCGTCCTGTAAACTTATGACCAAACCCATAAAGGCCCATAACGTAGCTGGTGACTCCCTTTTCACAAACACTGTTGGCAGGGCATGGAATTTGCTGCCTAAAGACTTAACTTTAATCTCATCCCTACCTCTCTTCAAAAAACAAATCAAACTGTACTTCCATAACCACTGGCTTTGTTCCTGTACTACTCCAGGGTAACTTCCTCACCCCACCCACTCTGTACCTTTAACCCTTCTGTTTGCTTAATATTTAGCATCTACCCTACTTCTTCACCCCTGCTGTCCTACTATGCTCTCTCACCTCCTCTTGACTGTCTTCCTTCTTTTCCTCTCTCATTCCTGACTCCTGTCCCATCACTATTATTTATCTCACTTTCTCCTTCTACTTCTCTACCCCTCTGAGCTTAAACCATTATTCTCTATGGCAAATGCTATATTGCACATCCTTTTATGTACTAGGTAAAATTATTGTGAATCTGATCGAACTTATGTATGATCTCTACCTGTTTGAGTTCCAGAATGTATGTTGATTTTATTAACAAGTTGATGTTTATTTCTATTTTATTGTATGTTTTTATTAACAAGTCTGTTCATTTATGTTTTGTGTGGAGCTTTTCTCCCCGGGCCTCTACTGAAAATGGACATATATCCAGCTAGACTAGCCCGGTCAACAAATGTAAAATAAATAAATAAAATAAATAAATATATGTGCAGTTTACTGCTGTGTATTTATTTCTCTTGTTCTTCTTCCTGTGTATATGTGCAGTTCACTGCTGTATATTTATGTCACTTGTTCTTGTTTATGTGTAAATGTGCAGTTTACTAGTGTATATTTATATCTGCTGTTCTTGCTCATGTGTATATGTGCAGTTCACTACTGTATATTTATATTTCCTGTTTTGGTTCATATATATATGTGCAGTTCACTGCTGTATATCTATATCTTCTGTTTTTGTTCATGTATATATGTGCCGTTCCCTACTTTTTTATATCCCCTGTTTTTATTCATGTGTATATGTCCACTTCACTGCTGTATATTTGTATCTCATGTTCTTCTTCCTGTGTATATGTACAATTCACTAATACTGAAGATTTATATCTTCTGTTCTTGTTCCTTTCTATATGTGCAGCTCACCACTGTGTATTTATATTTCCTGTTTTTGTTCATAGGTATACCTGCAGTTCACTGCTGTCTATTTATATCTTTTGTTCTTGTTCATGTGTATATGTGCAGTTCACTGCTGTATATTTATATTTCCTATCTTGTTCCTGTGTATATGTGCAGTTCACTGCTGTATATTTATATCTCCTGTTCTTGTTCCTGTGTATATGTGCAGTTCACTACTGTGTATTTATGTCACTTGTTCTTGTTCATGTGTATATGTGCAGTTCACTGCTGCATATTTATATCTTCCATTCTTGTTCCTGTGTATATTTGTAGTTCACTAATGTATTTTACATCTCCTGTTTTTGTTCATGTGTATATGTGCAGTTCACTGCTGTATATTTATATCTCATGTTCTTGTTCCTGTGTATATGTGCAGTTCACTGCTGTTAATATATATCTCCTTTTTTGTTCCTGTGTATATGTTCAGTTCAATACTGTGTATTTATATCTCCTGTTTTTGTTCATGTGTATATGTGCAGTTCACTGCTGTATATTAATATCTCCAGTTCTTGTTGCTGTGTATATTTGAAGTTCACTGCTGTGTATTTACATTTCCTGTTCTTGTTCATGTATATATGTGCAGTTTCTGCTGTATATTTATGTCACTTGTTCTTGTTCATGTGTATATGTGCAGTTCAATGCTATATATTTATATCTCCTGTTCTTGTTCCTGTGTATATGTCCAATTCACAGCTGTATATTTATATCTCCTGTTCTTGTTCCTGTGTATATGTGCAGTTCACTACTGTGTATTTATGTCACTTGTTCTTGTTCATGTGTATTTGTGCAGTTCACAACTGTGTATTTATATCTCCTGTTTTCTTCATGTGTATATGTGCAGTTCACTGCTGTATATTTACATTTCCTGTTCTTGTTCATGTATATATATGCAGTTTCTGCTGTATATTTATGTCACTTGTTCTTGTTCCTGTGTATATGTGCAATTCACAGCTGTATATTTATATCTCCAGTTCTTGCTCCTGTATATATGTGTAGTTCACTGCTGTGTAGTTATGCCACTTGTTCTTGTTCCTGTGTATATGTGCAGTTCACTACTGTATATTTAGATCTCCTGTTCTTGTTCATGTGTATATGTGCAGTTCACTGCTGTATATTTTTATGTCCTGTTCTTGTTCCTGCGTATATGTGCAGTTCACTGCTGTATATTTATATCGCCTATTCTTGTTCTTGTGTATATGCACAGTTCACTACTGTGTATTTATATCTTCTGTTTTTGTTCATGTGTATATGTGCAGTTCACTGCTTTATATTTATTTCTCCTGTACTTGTTCATGTGCATATGTGCGGTTTTCTACTGTATATTTATATCTCCTGTTCTGGCTCATGTGTATATGTGCAGTTCACTACTGTATATTTATATCTCCTCTTCTTGTTCATGTGCATAAGTGCAGTTCACTGCTGTATTTTTATATTCTCCTGTTCTTGATCATATGTATATGTGCAGTATACTACTGTATATTTATATCTCCTGTTCTAGTTCATGTGAATATGTGCAGTTCACTGCTGTATATTTATATCTCCTGTTCTTGTTCCTGTGTATATATGCAGTTCACAACTGCATATTTATATCTTCTGTTCTTATTCATGTGTATATGTGCAGTTCACTGCTGTATAGGTATATATCCTGTTATTGTTCCTGTGTATATGTGCAGTTTACTACTGTGTATTTATATCTCCTATTTTTGTTCATGTGTATACGTGCAGTTCACTGCTGTATATTTATACCTCATGTTCTTGTTCATCTGTATATTTGAAATTCACTGCTGTATGTTTATATCTCCTGTTTTTGTTCCTGTGTGTATGTGAAGTTTACCATTGTGTATTTATATATCCTATTTTTGTTCATGTGTATATGTGCAGTTCATTGCTGTATATTTATATCTCTTGTTTTTGTTCCTGTGTATATGTGCAGTTCACTACTGTGTATTTATGTCACTTGTTCTTGTTCATGTGTATATGTGCAGTTCATTGCTGTATATATATTTCTCCTGTTCTTGTTTATATGTGCAGTTCACTACTGTATATTTACATCTCCTGTTCTTGTTCTTGTGTAAATGTGCAATTCACTGCTGTATATTTTTGTCACTTGTTCTTTTTCATGTGTAAATGTGCAGTTCATTACTGTATATTTATATCTCCTGTTCTTGCTCCTGTGTATATGTGCAGTTCACTACTGTATATTTATATCTCCTGTTTAAATGTGCAGTTCACTGCTGTATAGTTATATCTCCTATTCTTGTTCCTATGTATATGTGCAGTTCACTACTGTTTATTTAAATCTTCTGTTTTTGTTCATGAGTATACATGCAGTTCACTACTTTTCATTTATATCTCGAGTGTTTGTTCATGTCTATTAGTGCAGTTTACCTTTCTATATTTGTTTCACTTGTTCTTTTTCATGTGTATATGTGAGGTTCACTACTGTATATTTATATCTCCTGTTCTTGTTCCTGTGTATATGTGCAGTTCACTGCTGTATATTTATATCTCCAGTTCTTGTTCCTGTGTATATGTGCAGATCACTACTGTGTATTTATGTCACTTGTTCTTGTTCATGTGTATATGTGCAGTTTACTGCTGTGTATTTATTTCTCTTGTTCTTCTTCCAGTGTATATGTGCAGTTTACTGCTGTATATTTATGTCACTTGTTCTTGTTTATGTGTAAATGTGCAGTTTACTAGTGTATATTTATATCTGCTGTTCTTGCTCATGTGTATATGTGCAGTTCACTACTGTATATTTATATTTCCTGTTTTGGTTCATATGTATATGTGCAGTTCACTGCTGTATATCTATATCTTCTGTTTTTGTTCATGTGTATATGTGCCGTTCCCTACTTTTTTATATCCCCTGTTTTTATTCCTGTGTATATGTCCACTTCACTTCTGTATATTTGTATCTCATGTTCTTCTTCCTGTGTATATGTACAATTCACTAATACTGAAGATTTATATCTTCTGTTCTTGTTCCTTTCTATATGTGCAGCTCACCACTGTGTATTTATATTTCCTGTTTTTGTTCATAGGTATACCTGCAGTTCACTGCTGTCTATTTATATCTTTTGTTCTTGTTCATGTGTATATGTGCAGTTCACTGCTGTATATTTATATTTCCTATCTTGTTCCTGTGTATATGTGCAGTTCACTGCTGTATATTTATATCTCCTGTTCTTGTTCCTGTGTATATGTGCAGTTCACTACTGTGTATTTATGTCACTTGTTCTTGTTCATGTGTATATGTGCAGTTCACTGCTGCATATTTATATCTTCCATTCTTGTTCCTGTGTATATTTGTAGTTCACTAATGTATTTTACATCTCCTGTTTTTGTTCATGTGTATATGTGCAGTTCACTGCTGTATATTTATATCTCATGTTCTTGTTCCTGTGTATATGTGCAGTTCACTGCTGTTAATATATATCTCCTTTTTTGTTCCTGTGTTCAGTTCAATACTGTGTATTTATATCTCCTGTTTTTGTTCATGTGTATATGTGCAGTTCAAGGCTGTATATTAATATCTCCAGTTCTTGTTGCTGTGTATATGTGAAGTTCACTGCTGTGTATTTACATTTCCTGTTCTTGTTCATGTATATATGTGCAGTTTCTGCTGTATATTTATGTCACTTGTTCTTGTTCATGTGTATATGTGCAGTTCAATGCTATATATTTATATCTCCTGTTCTTGTTCCTGTGTATATGTCCAATTCACAGCTGCATATTTATATCTCCTGTTCTTGTTCCTGTGTATATGTGCAGTTCACTACTGTGTATTTATGTCACTTGTTCTTGTTCATGTGTATATGTGCAGTTCACAACTGTGTATTTATATCTCCTGTTTTCTTCATGTGTATATGTGCAGTTCACTGCTGTATATTTACATTTCCTGTTCTTGTTCATGTATATATATGCAGTTTCTGCTGTATATTTATCTCACTTGTTCTTGTTAATGTGTATATGTGCAGTTCACTGCTGTATATTTATATCTCCTGTTCTTGTTCCTGTGTATATGTGCAATTCACAGCTGTATATTTATATCTCCAGTTCTTGCTCCTGTATATATGTGTAGTTCACTGCTGTGTAGTTATGCCACTTGTTCTTGTTCCTGTGTATATGTGCAGTTCACTACTGTATATTTAGATCTCCTGTTCTTGTTCATGTGTATATGTGCAGTTCACTGCTGTATATTTTTATGTCCTGTTCTTGTTCCTGCGTATATGTGCAGTTCACTGCTGTATATTTATATCGCCTATTCTTGTTCTTGTGTATATGCACAGTTCACTACTGTGTATTTATATCTTCTGTTTTTGTTCATGTGTATATGTGCAGTTCACTGCTTTATATGTTTTTCTCCTGTACTTGTTCATGTGCATATGTGCGGTTTTCTACTGTATATTTATATCTCCTGTTCTGGCTCATGTGTATATGTGCAGTTCACTACTGTGTATTTATATCTCCTCTTCTTGTTCATGTGTATAAGTGCAGTTCACTGCTGTATTTTTATATTCTCCTGTTCTTGTTCATATGTATATGTGCAGTATACTACTGCATATTTATATCTCCTGTTCTAGTTCATGTGAATATGTGCAGTTCACTGCTGTATATTTATATCTCCTCTTCTTGTTCCTGTGTATATATGCAGTTCACAACTGCATATTTATATCTTCTGTTCTTATTCATGTGTATATGTGCAGTTCACTGCTGTATAGGTATATATCCTGTTATTGTTCCTGTGTATATGTGCAGTTTACTACTGTGTATTTATATCTCCTGTTTTTGTTCATGTGTATACGTGCAGTTCACTGCTGTATATTTATACCTCATGTTCTTGTTCATCTGTATATTTGAAATTCACTGCTGTATGTTTATATCTCCTGTTTTTGTTCCTGCGTGTATGTGCAGTTTACCATTGTGTATTTATATATCCTATTTTTGTTCATGTGTATATGTGCAGCTCATTGCTGTATATTTATATCTCTTGTTTTTGTTCCTGTTTATATGTGCAGTTCACTACTGTGTATTTATGTCACTTGTTCTTGTTCATGTGTATATGTGCAGTTCATTGCTGTATATATATTTCTCCTGTTCTTGTTTATATGTGCAGTTCGCTACTGTATATTTACATCTCCTGTTCTTGTTTTTGTGTAAATGTGCAATTCACTGCTGTATATTTTTGTCACTTGTTCTTTTTCATGTGTAAATGTGCAGTTCATTACTGTATATTTATATCTCCTGTTCTTGCTCCTGTGTATATGTGCAGTTCACTACTGTATATTTATATCTCCTGTTTAAATGTGTAGTTCACTGCTGTATAGTTATATCTCATATTCTTGTTCCTATGTATATGTGCAGTTCACTACTGTTTATTTAAATCTTCTGTTTTTGTTCATGAGTATACATGCAGTTCACTACTTTTCATTTATATCTCGAGTGTTTGTCCATGTCTATATGTGCAGTTTACCTTTCTATATTTGTTTCACGTGTTCTTTTTCATGTGTATATGTGAGGTTCACTACTGTATATTTATATCTCCTGTTCTTGTTCCTGTGTATATGTGCAGTTCACTGCTGTATATTTATATCTCTAGTTCTTGTGCCTGTGTATATGTGCAGTTCACTATTGTGTATTTATATCTCCTGTTTTTGTTCATGTGTATATGTTCAGTTCACTACAGTGTATTTATGTCACTTGTTCATGTGTATATGTGCAGTTCACAACTGTAAATTTAAATATCTTGTTCTTGTTCATGTGTATATGTGCAGTTCACTGCTGTATATTTATATCTCCTGTTCTTGTGTATATGTGCAGTTCACTATTGTATATTTACATCTCCTGTTCTTGTTGCTGTGTTTATGTGCAGTCCACTGCTGTATATTTATATCACCTATTCTTGTTCTTGTGTATATCTACAGTTCACTACTGTGTATTTATAGCTTCTTTTTTTATGTGTATATGTGCACTTCACCGCTGTATATTTGTGTCACTTGTTTTTGTTCATGTGTATATGTGAAGTTCACTACTGTATATTCATATCTCCTGTTGTTGTTCATGTGTATATGTGCAGTTCACTTTTTGTTGTTGTGTCTTTCGGCTTTTCCCGGTTAGGGGTCGCCACAGTGGAACTCCGGTCCGCTAATGATTGGTAGTTGATTTTTACGTGCCGAGTTACCAGCCCTGACGCACAACCTTCAATGAAGGTACGCCCATTCACACATGTCTCCATGTAGAAGATGCTGTAGCTTAGAATCGAACCGGACAGAGTCTTACTGTGAGGCAACAATGCTACCGCAGCACCACCGTGGGTTCATATATGTGCAGTTCACTACAGTGTATTTATATCTCCTGTTCTTGTTCATGTGTATAAGTGCAGTTCACTGCCTTATTTTTACATGTCCTATTCTTGGTCATGTGTATATGTGCAGTTCACTGCTGTATATTTACATCTCCTGTTCTTGTTTATGGGTATATTTATATCTACTTTTCTTGTTTCTGTGTATATGTGCAGTTCACTGCTGTATATTTATATCTCCATTTCTTGTGCCTGTGTATATGTGCAGTTCACTACTGTGTATTTATGTCACTTGTTCTTGTTCATGTGTATATGTGCAGTTCACAACTTTGTATTTATATCTCCTGTTTTCTTCATGTGTATATGTGCAGTTCACTGCTGTATATTTACATTTCCTGTTCTTGTTCATGTATATATATATATGCAGTTTCTGCTGTATATTTATGTCACTTGTTCTTGTTAATGTGTATATGTGCAGTTCACTGCTGTATATTTATATCTCCTGTTCTTGTTCCTGTGTATATGTGCAATTCACAGCTGTATATTTATATCTCCAGTTCTTGCTCCTGTATATATGTGTAGTTCACTGCTGTGTAGTTATGCCACTTGTTCTTGTTCCTGTGTATATGTGCAGTTCACTACTGTATATTTAGATCTCCTGTTCTTGTTCATGTGTATATGTGCAGTTCACTGCTGTATATTTTTATGTCCTGTTCTTGTTCCTGCGTATATGTGCAGTTCACTGCTGTATATTTATATTGCCTATTCTTGTTCTTGTGTATATGCACAGTTCACTACTGTGTATTTATATCTTCTGTTTTTGTTCATGTGTATATGTGCAGTTCACTGCTTTATATGTTTTTCTCCTGTACTTGTTCATGTGCATATGTGCGGTTTTCTACTGTATATTTATATCTCCTGTTCTGGCTCATGTGTATATGTGCAGTTCACTACTGCATATTTATATCTCCTCTTCTTGTTCATGTGTATAAGTGCAGTTCACTGCTGTATTTTTATATTCTCCTGTTCTTGTTCATATGTATATGTGCAGTATACTACTGCAGATTTATATCTCCTGTTCTAGTTCATGTGAATATGTGCAGTTCACTGCTGTATATTTATATCTCCTCTTCTTGTTCCTGTGTATATATGCAGTTCACAACTGCATATTTATATCTTCTGTTCTTATTCATGTGTATATGTGCAGTTCACTGCTGTATAGGTATATATCCTGTTATTGTTCCTGTGTATATGTGCAGTTTACTACTGTGTATTTATATCTCCTGTTTTTGTTCATGTGTATATGTGCAGTTCACTGCTGTATATTTATACCTCATGTTCTTGTTCATCTGTATATTTGAAATTCACTGCTGTATGTTTATATCTCCTGTTTTTGTTCCTGTGTGTATGTGCAGTTTACCATTGTGTATTTATATATCCTATTTTTGTTCATGTGTATATGTGCAGTTCATTGCTGTATATTTATATCTCTTGTTTTTGTTCCTGTTTATATGTGCAGTTCACTACTGTGTATTTATGTCACTTGTTCTTGTTCATGTGTATATGTGCAGTTCATTGCTGTATGTATATTTCTCCTGTTCTTGTTTATATGTGCAGTTCGCTACTGTATATTTACATCTCCTGTTCTTGTTTTTTGTGTAAATGTGCAATTCACTACTGTATATTTTTGTCACTTGTTCTTTTTCATGTGTAAATGTGCAGTTCATTACTGTATATTTATATCTCCTGTTCTTGCTCCTGTGTATATGTGCAGTTCACTACTGTATATTTATATCTCCTGTTTAAATGTGCAGTTCACTGCTGTATAGTTATATCTCCTATTCTTGTTCCTATGTATATTTGCAGTTCACTACTGTTTATTTAAATCTTCTGTTTTTGTTCATGAGTATACATGCAGTTCACTACTTTTCATTTATATCTCAAGTGTTTGTTCATGTCTATATGTGCAGTTTACCTTTCTATATTTGTTTCACTTGTTCTTTTTCGTGTGTATATGTGAGGTTCACTACTGTATATTTATATCTCCTGTTCTTGTTCCTGTGTATATGTGCAGTTCACTGCTGTATATTTATATCTCTAGTTCTTGTGCCTGTGTATATGTGCAGTTCACTACTGTGTATTTATATCTCCTGTTTTTGTTCATGTGTATATGTTCAGTTCACTACTGTGTATTTATGTCACTTGTTCATGTGTATATGTGCAGTTCACAACTGTATATTTATATATCTTGTTCTTGTTCATGTGTATATGTGCAGTTCACTGCTGTATATTTATATCTCCTGTTCTTGTGTATATGTGCAGTTCACTATTGTATATTTACATCTCCTGTTCTTGTTGCTGTGTTTATGTGCAGTCTACTGCTGTATATTTATATCACCTATTCTTGTTCTTGTGTATATCTACAGTTCACTACTGTGTATTTATAGCTTCTTTTTTTTATGTGTATTTGTGCAGTTCACCGCTGTATATTTGTGTCACTTGTTTTTGTTCATGTGTATATGTGAAGTTCACTACTGTATATTCATATCTCCTGTTGTTGTTCATGTGTATATGTGCAGTTCACTTTTTGTTGTTGTGTCTTTCGGCTTTTCCCGGTTAGGGGTCGCCACAGTGGAACTCCGGTCCGCTAATGATTGGTAGTTGATTTTTACGTGCCGAGTTACCAGCCCTGACGCACAACCTTCAATGAAGGTACGCCCATTCACACATGTCTCCATGTAGAAGATGCTGTAGCTTAGAATCGAACCGGACAGAGTCTTACTGTGAGGCAACAATGCTACCGCAGCACCACCGTGGGTTCATATATGTGCAGTTCACTACAGTGTATTTATATCTCCTGTTCTTGTTCATGTGTATAAGTGCAGTTCACTGCCTTATTTTTACATGTCCTATTCTTGGTCATGTGTATATGTGCAGTTCACTGCTGTATATTTACATCTCCTGTTCTTGTTTATGTGTATATTTATATCTCCTTTTCTTGTTTCTGTGTATATGTGCAGTTCACTGCTGTATATTTATATCTCCATTTCTTGTGCCTGTGTATATGTGCAGTTCACTACTGTGTATTTATACCTCCTATTCTTGTTCATGTGTATAAGTGCAGTTCACTGCCTTATGTTTTGATGTCCTGTTCTTGGTCATGTCTATATGTGCAGTTCACTACTGTGTATTTATATCTCCTGTTTTTGTTCATGTGTATATGTGCAGTTCACTGCTGTATATTTGTATCTCTTTTCCCGTGTATATGAGCAGTTCACTACTGTATATCTCCTGTTCCTGTTCATGTATATATGTGCATTTCTCTGCTGTATATTCATATCTCCTGTTTTGTTGCAGTGTTTATGTGCAGTTCACTGCTGTATATATATATATATATATATATATATATATATATATATATATATATATATATATATATATATATATATATATATATATATATATATATATATATATATCTTGTTCTTGTTCCTGTGTATATGTGCAGTTTACTACTGTGTATTTATATATCTTGTTCTTGTTCATGTGTATATGTGCAGCTCAGTGCTGTATATTTATATCTCCTGTTCTTTTTCCTGTGTATATGTGCAGTTCACTACTATATATTTACATCTCCTGTTCTTGTTTATGTGTATATGTGCAGTTCACTGCTGTATATTTATATCTCCTGTTCTTGTTCCTGTGTATATGTGTAGTTTCCTACTGTATATTTACATATCCTGTTCTTGTTCATGTGTATATGTGCAGTTTCTGCTGTTTATATATGTCTCTTGTTCTTGTTCATGTATATATGTGCAGTTCACTACTGTATATTTATACCTCCTGTTCTTGTTCCTTTGTATATGTGCAGTTCACTACTGTATATTTACATCTCCTGTTCTTGTTCATGTGTATATATGCAGTTCACTGCTGTATATTTATATCTCCTATTCTTGTTCTTGTGTATATGTGCAGTTCACTCCTGTATATTCACATCCCCTTTTCTTGTTCATGTTTATATGTGCAGTTCACTGCTGTATATTTATATCTACTGTTCTTGTTCCTTGTGTTCCTTGTGTATATGTGCAGTTCACTACTGTATATTTACATCTCCTTTTCTTGGTTATGTGTATATATGCAGTTCACTGCTGTATATTTAAATCTCCTATTCTTGTTCTTGTGTATATGTGTAGTTCACTACTGTATATTTACATCTCCTTTTCTTGTTCATGTGTATATGTGCAGTTCACTGCTGTATATTTACATCTCCTGTTCTTGTGTATATGTGCTGTTCCCTACTGTGTATTTATATCTCCTGTTTTTTCATGTGTGTATGTGTAGTTCTCTGCTGTATAGTTATATCTCATGTTCCTTTGTATATTTGCAGTTCACTACTGTGTATTTATATCTCCTGTTTTTGTTTATTTGTAGTTATATCTCTTGTTCTTGTTCCTGTGCATATGTGCATTTCCCTACTGTGTATTTATATCTCCTGTTTTTGTTCATGTGTATATGTGCAGTTCACTGCTGTGTATTTGTGTCACTTGTTCTTGTTCCTGTGTAGATGTGCAGTTTATTACTGTATATTTATATCTCATGTTCTTATTCATGTGTATATGTGAAGTTCACTGCTGTATATTTATATCTCCTGTTTTTGTTCCTGTGTATATGTGCAGTTCACTACTATGTATTTATATCTCCTGTTTTAGTTCATGTGTATATGTGCAGTTCACTGATGTATATTTATATCTCCTGTTCTTGTGTATATTTGCAGTTCACTACTGTGTATTTATATCGCCTGTTTTTGTTCATTTGT
Organism: Protopterus annectens; assembly: GCF_019279795.1. Taxonomy (NCBI): domain Eukaryota; kingdom Metazoa; phylum Chordata; order Ceratodontiformes; family Protopteridae; genus Protopterus; species Protopterus annectens. The sequence goes on from NC_056733.1 coordinate 98,133,259, forward strand.
ATATGTGCAGTTCACTGATGTATATTTGTGTAACTTGTTCATGTGTATATGTGCAGTTCATTACTGTATATTTATATCTCCTGTTCTTGTTCATGTTTATATTAGCAGTTTACTGCTGTATATTTATATCTCCTTTTTTTTTTTATTTTAACATTTGTTGACTTGGAAAGTCTGACTAGGTTCCACAGATCCTGTTTTCAGAGGAGGCCCAGGGAGGAATGCTCCAGAAGCATGTCTTTAGAATGTGGGAGGAAACCAGAGTACCCGGAGGAAACCCACACGAACGCAGGGAGAACATGCAAACTCCGCACAGAAGGCACCCCTGCCGAGAATTGAACCGGAGAACCTCTTGCTGTGGGGCAACAGCGTTAACCGCTGCACCACTGTGCCACCCTGTGTATATGTGCATTTTACTACTGTGTATTTATATCTCCTGTTCTTGTTCATGTGTATATGTGCAGTTCACTGCTCTATATTTATATCTCCTTTTCTTGTTCATGTGTATATGTGCTGTTCACTACTGTGTATTTATATCTCTTGTTTTTGTTAATGTGTATATGTGCAGTTCACTGCTTTATATTTACCATCTCCTGTTCTAGTTCATGTGTATGTTTATATCTCCTGTTTTTGTTCATGTGTGTATGTGAAGTTCACTTCTGTGTATTTATATCTCCTGTTTTTGTTCATGTGTATCCTACTGGAGTAGCAGTAAACTTTGTTGAATATGCTTTCCATTAGAGGAGTTTACCATTGTGTGTGGAGGGGGGTGTCAAAAGTAATCATGTTTAAGTGTAGGAAAAGCAAGTGTTTAGCATGATTGAATGCTGTCTGGATGCATGTGGGTAAATAGGATTTTCATGTAATGTTGAAACTTTCATATATACCAGAAATTTCAGCATTATTGATAAGATTGTTTTTGCAAGGTTTTGAGGATTAGGGTTAGAGTTAAGGGGATACAGAGGGCAATAGTTTTAACGTTTTGTGCATGTGTTTGTATTTGTGTGTGTTAAGGGATGTGAGCATGTATAACTATTTCTGTGTTATGGTTAAAGTAGGGGTTAGGTGAGGGTATAGATTTCATTCTGAGCATCTGTGATGATGTATTTGAAGTGCACGTGTATGTGTATGTGTGTGTATATGTGTGTGTCTGTGTTGTGTAATGGTACTGTTATGGGAAAGCGTTTGGTAAGTTAGTCTAGGGTTGGGGTTAGGGTCAAAGACTAAGGTGGTGTAGGAAGGCAAATACCAACCCCAAACCTGACCCTATCACTGCCACTAAGGCCAATCCTACCCATTACCATACCAAAAGCCTGGTTCTTAACAGCATTGCTATTCCAGTATTATATGTCAGAAGGTACTATTTGCCTTTTTTTTACTTAACTGATCACAAAAGACAAGCATTTGTTTTCCTTTTGTGATCGCATAGTTTTGAACACTTGTTTATGGTTTTGCCATGCAGACATCGATTGTATTGTGTATCAATGTCTGCACATCTGAATTTTTTATAACATATTCACCACTGCATGTTTGTTATCTCTGACCTGTGCAGTGGCTGAACATGGTCCAGTGCACAGAACAAGTTCACTTACATGGTTAACAGAGGAAATAAATAAATTTGATTGGAGTGCCATTCTACTAGTTTTGAAGAGTCATTGTAGCAAGGGCTGGCTCCAAGCTTTACAGCTTCACTAATATCTAACATTTTCAAAAGAAAGTCTGGAATCTGGCAACAGTGCTTATGTTAGTGGAGATCCTTCTTTCACCATTCCCAGTGGAGAGCTGCAGAATATGAAAGCTACATCTCTTCAGTTAATTTAAGCAAAAACATGGACACCTTGAAGGAACCCCATTCTATGAAGTATTGCAAAAAGTTCATGTGAAGGGCTAAGCAATTCTTTAGCACTGATAAGTATGTTGAGGAAACAAGCCCACCTCTGACACTGGCTTTGATTCTGTCTCACCATCCATTCCCTGTTCCTTCCTTAGTCACTTGGATCATTTGCTCTATTGATGACATTTCTGAAAACATTTACCAAGCATCTGGCAAGAATAATAACCCCCTCCCAAAAAATTCAGCTGGTAAAATGAGTGGCATTTATTACAGCACAAAAACTAAGAGTAACAGCTACCACAAATTGTTGATTTACTGTTTGCTGCTAGCTGAAAGGGAACATGAATACTTCTTACATTTCTAAAGTACAGCTAATGTTTCTAAGATGGTAGTGAGCTGACCAGAAAATGTGCACGTTCTTTGATTATGAGAACTAACAGTATGATTGATAAACTATTTCATTTTCATATTTTATTATTTTTCACAAAGTAAAATATGCACAAATATAGTCCAACTGGTACACCATCAGGTCTAACAGCATCTAAATATACTTTCCTTACTGAGAGGTAAGTCAGTTCCATAAACAGCAGTATATTAATTTCTCTCACAATTTTCCATTGTCCCTCAGCTTCTCTTCATCTTTCTTTCATAGGTTGAAACACTTTAGACTCCCTTATATTTATTTCCTCCATCTCTGTTTTATCGCTTGGCATTCCCAATCTTGTTCTTATAGTGGCTTTATTTATTTATTTATTAGTTTATTTGAAGTTTGTAAACTTGGTTAGAGGACTGGTACGATGCTCTTTTCGGCCTTTTTTGAACCATAAGGCAGTACATAATATTTTGAAATTAAATATGAAACATTTGATGTAAAGAGACAAAAGCAATGTTGAAAAATAAACCCATATCCTTTTTAATAAGTTACATATTTTGCTTCTTCTTTCCCATCAAAGATTTCCTGGATTTATGAGTTTACTTCATCTTCAGATTATATTTCTTCCCTAATCCACTCATCTCTCTCTCTTCCCCAAGTTTCACTTCTCTTATAGTATATCAATACTCATCATTGCTATACTAATTCTGCTGTCTTTTACATATTACTTTCACTGTACTGCTATGAGGTATTTGTTCCTCTAGTACTTATATATGTCGTATTTCTGATTTGAGATTCTCATGTTATTCACTTATTCCCAGGAGGCATAGTTGTCATGCATTTTGGATGTGTCAGCCCCATATCCCTTCCTCTACCTTAATCATGTTACCTCACTTCCATTTTTTTTAGTCTCTGCCTCCACCCATTCACCATAAGATTCTAATTTAGGAATTTCCAACCCTTTTGTTTCTGCTGTTTCTGTTTCCTGGTCCAGCTCTTCAGTCCCAATTTTTGGAATTTGATTTTGGACTGCACACAGGTCCATACTAACCCACATTTCCACCATTTCTTGGCTCTGCTCTATGATTCATTCCATTGTCCCCTTCCCTTTCTGACCTGATTTGTATGATCTGGTTCTTCCAAATATCCTTTCTCACTCTTCTCTTTGTTACTGTTCTTGCCTTCTTAGAAGGTAGTTTATACTGGATTTCCATACGCATCTCCCAAAATTTAGCGTTCACCACCCCTTCCTGGTTTTAACTTCAACTTCCACCATGCTATTTTGAATACATTTCCATTCCAGCTGAACCAGTTACACACTGTCTGATGGTTTTATTCTTTAATCCATCTGTTACATCCAATGATGGGCTGGACATGTGTCTTATCACAATGGTCACCTTCACATTATCCAACATTTTTACCTCATATTGATCCACACTTCAGGTTTTTTTTATATTGTGCTTAAATGGCAAGCACTTACACAAATATTACAGTGAAGAAATGCAAATGGCATACTTGAAATCAAGCAATGGCTAACATACAAACACAATATTATAAGACCTCTGAGCACCAATCAAGGCCAAACAAGAAATCTACAAACATTATATACCTCTCAACTATCCATATTTTTGCAGAATGTCCAGATTTCTGCCTCATATTTTTGGCCTCATAAAATTTGTTTTCTTGCAAATCAATGAAAATTGAAGTCACTAAATAATGACAGACATTTGAATTACAGATGTTGCACCCTTTGGAAATTCCATGCTAATGCAAAACATGTTATTCTATCAACTTTCTAAGTTTATAAAAGCAATATTTAAAATGTGTCCCTATTTATCAGCCTTCTTCCTCCATTATTTTTGGCTTTGTCCAGATTTCCTAGCACTAAGAGGTTGAGAGGTATGCAAACATATAATAACAATTAATAGAAAGAGAGCAATTGGTTTATGCATTGCCAAATATTATACCACATCAAGAGGCCAACAATTTCCAAGGATCCATTTCAATAACTGTAAACGGCAACCCAAATTTCCCAACAGTTTGATCTCAACACAGCTGAAAAGTCTGAAGACATTCATAGGATCATAGGAAGTTACAAGGCTATTGGCCCTGAGGCTCTTAAAAGTCTAGCCAAGAATTTAGCCTATGTTCCAACAAGTCAGCACCCTATTAAACTGTCCAGAAGTGACACAGGTGGAATCCCAGGGGTGTATGTTCTGTTCCCCATCCAGTTATCCAGGTTGCGCTTAAAAAGGGCTAATGAGATACTCTGCTTTACATGGAGAGGGAGTCTGTTCTACAAAAGGGGGAGTCTCCGGGACACAAATCTGTCCTGCCAAGTCCTATTGATGTCACAGACCAGGGTGAGGTTGTGCATATGGGTTGCAAGAGTGGAGCTTGACTTGTGGATATGCAGTAGACCCATCAGGGTGGGGTCATTCAACAGTAATAAGCAGATACACATCCTGCAGCAACATGAGTGAATCCAAAACTAACTGTCCCAAAAACTATTCATATCCCAGCAGTTGATAAAGATCTCAAATATAACAACATTGCAATTCCAACAGTTTCAGAATACTCCTTAAAGCAACAGATTTCGAAGAGCATCTCCAATGGCAATGACTCAGAACTTACGGAACCCTGCACTAGGTGAAAACATTCAATATGGCATAATAACAAAATGTTACAATGTAGCATCAGTGTAACCATAACAAATGTAGTAGTAAAATTATTATTATTATTTATTTTACTGGGAAAGTCTGACTTAGAACTAGCCAATTTTCAGCAGAGGCTTGGGAGAAATGCTCCAGACAGCCATGTTTTTGTAACATAGGAGGAAATTGGAGTACCCGGAAGAAACCAACATGAATGCAGGGAGGACATACAGACTCCACACATAAGACACCCCAGCCAAGAATCAAACCAGAAAGCCTCTTGCTGTGAGGCGACAGTGCTAACCACTACACCCCTGCACTGCCCTGATAAAATGGCATAAGAACATTTGCATCTGCATTTACAACTTCTATAACCAGCAGATAACCAGTTTTGTACACAAAAAATGTAAAATTAAGGCAAAATTGCTGAAAGCACTAACAGGCACATAACAAAAAAGCTGTCTGTCTCTACACATGTAGTAAATCACAACTCCACCGTCTTCAGACATATTCAGAATGTTAGAGTTGAGACTCCTCTGTTGCATAGCATGTCCATAATCTCTTTCTACCTGATCTAATAGTTTACCTGTCTTATCTTTCTCACTGTTTCCTATAATTCTAGACCAAGATATTAATATCTGCCTTAAGTCTCCAGTACAGGTTGAGCCTACTTCCACCACTAATAATATTTCTGGCACCAGATTCATTCAAGGGAAGATAGTGTTTTCTTGCTGTCATATACCATTGTTCCTCATTACTTTTTTCCTGTCAGATATCAAAGATGTACACTATGTCCTAGCCATAATAAATTATCTTTCTTGCCCTTGATGAACCCCACTTGTTTTTCATGACTTAAATTCAGGAGTAGTCCACATAGCCTACATCACAACTTTTGTCGCATTACTGTCTGTGTTAATAAGGGATACCAAGAGTATCATGCTTGGATCTGTAGGTCTATCTTTTTTTTTTTTTTGGTGGTAAGACAACTCTGCATTCCCTTATGCTTAATGAATCTTTCTGTCCAGTGTCCACCTATTCAGCAATGCTGCCATTTCTTCTTTTATAATACCATCCATGACTTCATAATATTCTGCGGGGAATCTATCATGTCTAGATGTCTTCCCTACCTTTCTACTTTGTAGTGTCTCACCTATGTCCCCTATTATTAGTAAAGTGTCTAGGACTTCCCTGTTGCCTTCATGCAGTTTTACTCTCCTCCTCCATAATGTATTGTTTCATCCTTCTTTTGTGCTGAATGTACAACTGTCTCCCAGTAGTCTACTTTTCCTTCCATTTCTTTCAGGCCTTTTGTCCATCTCTAGTCCTCATATTTAGGCTACCAATGAGTGTATCTTTCTCTCTTCTTTCATTATCACATTCCCTATTCTGGATATTTCTCTTTCTACTGTTGAAATTTTATTTTTTTCTATATTTGACTTCCACTATCCTTTAGGTTAGGGTTTCACTTCTACCATAGCTATATGTTCCCTTCTGGATGCTTTTCAATTCATCCTCTAGAAAACCCCTTTCTCCTTCTCCCTTCTACCTGTTACCGTGGATTTTGAATTATTTCCGGAAGTGATAGCTGCACTACCCCTGCTCAACATTATCTGACATGACCGCTGGGAAATTGCTCACCACCAGTTTGCTTATTCCCTTCACTTTAATACACAGCCTGATAATCACACTCCAGTTGATAAGTAAAACTAGGTCTCCTAGCATTCTGGTCGTGCTTCCTAGGGCTTTACCCTCTTTGCTACTCTGTCCTCTGTGCTCTCGTTTCCTCTTTCTGGGCTAAATGGAGCTTCTCCCCTTCTTGTGTTATTCAGGCATTCTGTGCAGCTACACCCAACATTATTATTTCACTTGCTTTTTTCTGTTTCCCTTTATGCTGCATTACAGTGTCAGCAATCTGACAACTTAGTGTAGGAATAGAACCCATAGCCTTCTGCACTAAAGTGAGTGTACTACTTGTACCACTGACACTACTAAGGGAAATAAATTTTCCTTTGACCTAGCCATCCAATCTACTATGACTCACAGACTCACAGCTATTATGTTTTTATCCATATTTTTAAACAGCCTACAAATATAGACAAAGCAATAAAATCAGTCAAGACTCTGACTGTTGCTTACAAAACACCCCATGACTTTTGAGGTGTTGGCAATGCAAGAAATATTCTGTGACCACAGCTTAGCCTCTGTGAGATGGACCTTTGTTCATCAAGCTAAACGGATCACCACTGTTAAAGTAAGAAGCCTCAGGAACACATCGTAGAAAAGAGGAAAACTACCATACCCTGCAGAACTGCTTGGATGTACAGATACTACACAGGAACAGTACCATACCCTGCAGAACTGCTTGTATGCACAGATACTATATAGGAACACTACCATACCCTGCAGAACTGCTTGGATGTACAGATACCACATAGGAACAGTAGCATACACTGCAGAACTACTTGGATGCACAGATGCTACATAGGAATGCTACCATACCCTGCAGAACTGCTTGAATGTACAGATACTACATAGAACTGCTTGGATGTAGAGATACTACATTCTATCAATACCACACCCTGCAGAACTGCTTGGATGTACAAATACTAAGAAATACTTGCTTCTGGAAGTCAAACAGTCCAAAACCAAACTGTGAAAACTTCAGGTATTGCTCAAGAAGTGCAGTACAATCCAGTAAAAGTGTAATAATGCAGGTTTAATCCAAGAAATACAGTACAATCCAGTAAGCATATAAGCACTTTCATTTTAAACCCTTAAAACTTCATCAGATACAAGTTGTAACAGTTCTAGAGCCATTTAAATAAACTTCACTGGGCATATGATCCTTTTGAAATTTTAAAGCAACATTCCCCTATTATACTCATCCCTCAAAAACATATATATTATCATTAAATGTATGCAGTTGTCATGCACAGTAATTTTTATAAATAAACCATTATTAATAATAAAAATAAAAATGTTATTTTTATAACAATTTATCTCTCCCATGCTTTTAGTTTCAGGATGGGAGCAATACTGGCATGGTCATTTAGTCCTGGTTGCCTGTATGCCTCTAGTTGCAGGTGCCATTTTAATTCATGTTGCTCCAGTATTATTGTCCAAGGACCCCCCCCCCTCACTTTTCTTTCTCCACTCGTTCTAATATGCTAAATTTAAAAGAGTGGTCAGAGTGTTCACTTAGATGCCTAAACAGTATATTGGTGGTTCTTTCTTTTTTAATTTCAGATGAATGTTCATAAATACGATTACAGAGCTTTCGCTTCGTTTTTCCCACTTAAAACCCATCACATCCCTGATATTTGCGATGTAAATTATGCCTGTAGTGTCACAGTTGTATTTTCCCTTTATGTTTAATTTTCTTTCCTTTAGGTTGATTTGAGTGCCTTCCAGTATGTGTTTGCAGTAACTGCATCTCCCACATTTTGACATCCTATTAGTTAAAGCATTTGCCACTTTCCTTTTTGCTTCAACCATGTTTTTATGTCACTGCCTCTTCTATAAATAATAGTGGGCATTACCCCTATGTCACTGATTATGGTTGGGTGCTCTTGTAGCACCTTCCAGTTTTTGTTCAAAATCCATTTTATACTACCACTAGCTTTATTAAAGGTGGTAATAAAGGCATTGTGGTATTTGTTATGATTAGCATGATTTCCAGTAGTACTGGTCGTTACCTTATTTTGCATGTTTCTTGTCAAAATAGGTTGATGAAATCCATTTTTGCTTTTAGATGTAACTTCTAATGTTAACTCATTTAATAATTCTGATGGGTAACCTCTTCTAGTTAACATCCCTACTAGGGTATCCACTTCTTTATAGTAGTCTTCATCTAAGGTGTTCATTCTGGCCGCTCTAACCAATTGGCCCTTTGCCACTGCCCTTTTCTGCTTAAAGGGATGGCAGCTGGTGAAGTGGAGTAACATGTTGGAATATGTTGGTTTCCTGTATATACTAGCTGCATATTCCCCCAAACAATAATTCTTCCTAAGCATAACATCCAAAAATGGCATCTCGTTTTTGTTGTATTGGCATGTAAACTTAAGGAACTCTGTACTTTCATTAATATATTGTAGAAAGTCTTTTAATGTAGCCTCATTATTTCCCCATATAAGGAAGATGCCATCCAAGTAGCGCAGGTAGAATTTAATATTGTCTGTATGGACACTGTCATGCACAAACCTCTTTTCCCACTCCAGCATAACTACATTTCCCAAAAAGGACCCCACTGGGGAGCCCATGGCCACTCCTTCTTTTTGTTTGTAAATGTCTTCCTCGAAGTATATGTAGTTATTGGTGAGAACTATTTCTAAGGGTTCTATGACATTATTTACTATAGTCTAATCCAGGTTTTTGTTTTCCAAGTAATCCCTAGTCCATTCTAGGGCTATATTGTGTGGAATGATGGTATATCCCTTACATCTATAGTAGTCATAATATCTTCCTTTTCAAATCTAATAGTGTTCATTTTGGACAGGAAGTCCCAAGAGTCCCTACACAGATGTTGTTCTTGTGTTAGAAAGTGTTTATACTTAGTGTCAATATACTGAGCGCATGGAACAGTGATGGAGACCCTACCATCCACTATCCGTCTCATAGGTGGATGGTTAACTGAATTGTGGATTTTAGGGACTCCAAAAATTGTAGGAATTCTTGGTGATGTAACACTTAGATATTTAAATTTATCCATCTCTATTCTTCTCTCCATGAACATGTCTCTGATTTGATCAGTCTGAAATATGCACTGTCTAACTCTGATCTACTACGTCTTCATATGTTTCTGTTTGTAGCATTCCATTTATGTTGTTCTTGTATGTTTCCTGCTTCATAATTGCAATACCCCTCCCCTTATCAGGTTTCATGAACCATAATTCATTGAAGTGTATGGAATCCATAATTCTTTCCTCTATATCATTACTGTTGTTTTTCCTTATCTTTTGTTATTGCTCTCATAATGAGCCATTAAATCAATTTCACACAGTTTTTCAAATATATTTAGTGTGGGGTGGGTTATAGAAGCTCCTTGTTCTTAATGTATCATAAATGCTATTACTATTATCCTGCTTATATAACAGTTGAAAATTCATTCTACGTAAATATAATTTTAAATCAATTAGTATATTAGTCAAGTTGATTTCACTTTTGGGTACAAAATTCATACCTTTTGCAAAATAATCAGCTACATCTGTCCATACAGAGTGTTCAGTGTAGTTATATAACTTAAAGTACTTCTCCTTGTTCTATACAATGACTGGGCCCTCCCTCCAACCCAATTTCACTTCATGTCCTGGTTAAGTTTCTGTTCTTTAAGCTATAATGTTCTCATCCCCATGTTTGTTCAGGTGTTCCTCCTCTGGTATGGTGGTGCATTGCCTTGATAATTGGTGTTCCCTTTGCCATGAAATGGCCCTTCCCATAGTTCTTCTTGTTGTAATACACTTTGTTGATTCTGTAGTCATTCTGACCTCCTGGGTAATGGAAAATCCTTCTGGTAATTAGGGTTGTTGGGTGAAAAGTTGCTGTGCCAGTGTTCATCACTGATATTGTTTTCTTGTTCCATACTGGTATAGTTATCCCTTCCTGTTCCCATTGCCTGGTTGCCAGACTCTTCATCAAAACCTTTCCAAGTTTGTGAAGTCGGTGGTAGAGGATAGGCCTTTCCTGTTTCATACTCTCTTCTATCTCGTTCATATTCTTTCATCTTGTATCCCTTAGTTTTTGCAATACTTTGTTCTATACTGCAAAATACTTGTCCATGCTTGGTTTTGTAGTCCTGGTATGATTTGTCATTGACAATACTGTCATTCAACCTTGTAACCTCTGTAGTTAGTTTGTCAATGAACTTATTGTTATGGTGAACTATGAGTTCAAAGAAATTCACACCCTTGCTTGTCTAAGAGAGCCACAAGATCTTTATGTAAGGGTGAATTGATGTCTGTCCCAGTTGGATACCTCCACTGCCTAAAGTACTTCGGCACTCTGTTTGCTTTAATATTCCCCAAAAAGTAAAAATTCTACAACTGCAACATTTTTTTAGCTTAAACAGTTTCTGATCCAGTAATTCCAGTCTTTGTGAAACATCTGTTGTTTCTATAATATTGTTCTCATTAATGAATCCAACCCCTTTTCGGATCCATTCCTTAATGTTAGGAATATTATTCCATGCTGTTACTCCATTAATGCTATGCCCCACTGTTGTATTACTACCAAAATGACCTAAGTTGTTACTTACAATTGTTGTATTGGCCAGTTCATTGGTAGTTTGCTGACTCACAGAAGTGTTTCCAACTTGTCTAGCCCCAGCAGGATTACTGGAAGTAGGAGTGGGTGTGTGTGGGTTCCTATTATGTTATCAAAAGATAACGTAATCAAACGGCCAAAACATCGAAATGGCTGTATTTCGAAATTTGAATTGTGGGATCACAGTACAGTGAAGATTGGGGTATTTGCCCATTCATCACTGTAGTGCAATCTCAAAGTTGGAAAATATATTTAGCGGGGGGGGGGGCAGCCCACCACCATAAAAGTTTTGAAATGCGGCTTTCAATTACATTATCTTTCGATAACGTGATGTGAACTTGGCGTGCATAGGGGTGTATTGTCCAAATGCTGCAATAGCTGCTGCACTAGTAATGCTAAATTTCCAACTGTTTGCTGCAACACAGTGATTTTCAACCTCAAAGTGCTTTCTCCTGAATCAGGGAATAACGGCTGGGATAAACCATAATTTCCAGCTGCCATACCAAACCAGAAGCACAAAAAAATGTTCCAAAATCACAAACTAAGAAATACAGTCAGACAGTCCAAAACCAAGCCGTGAAAACTTCAGGTGTTGCTCAAGAAGTGCAGTACAATCCAGTAAAAGTGTAAAAACGCAGGCTTAATCCAAGAAATACAGTACGATCCAGTAAGTGTATAAGCACTTTTGTTTTAAACCCTTTAAAACGTCATCAGTTGTAACAGTTCTAGAGCCACTTAAATAAACTTCACTGGTCATATGATCCTTTTGAAATTTTAAAGCAACGTTCCCCTATTATACACATCCCTCAAAAACATATATATTATCATTGAATTCATGCGGTTGTCATGCACAGTAATCTTTATAAATAAACCATTAATAATAATAAAAATAGCAGCAAAATGTTATTTTTAGAACAATTTCTCTCTCCCATGCTTTTAATTTCAGGATGGGAGCAATACTGACATGGTCATTTAGTCCTAATTTAATGATAATTGTTAATAAAAGAACTGTTACAACTTGTATCTGATGAAGTTTTAAAGGGATTAAAATGAAAGTGCTTATATATACGCTTACTGGATTGTACTGTATTTCTTGGATTAAGCCTGTGTTTTTACACTTTTACTGGATTGTACTGCACTTTTTGAGCAACACCTGAAGTTTTCACAGCTTGGTTTTGGACTGTTTGACTTCCAGCAGCAAGTATTTCTTAGTTTGTGATTTTGGAACTTTTTATTTGTGCTTCATGTAAAGATACTACATAGGAACACTACCATACCCTGCAGAATTGCTTGGATGTAGAGATAATACATTCTAACAATACCACACTCTGTAGAACTGCTTGGATTTACAGCTACTACATAGGAACACTACCATACCCTGCAGAACTGCTTGGATGTACATATGCAACATAGGGACACTACCATACCCTGTAGAAGTGCTTGGATATACAGCTACTACATAGGAACACTACCATACCCTGCAGAACTGCTTGGATGTACAGATATGACATAGGAACACTACCATACCATGCAGAGCTGCTTGGATGTACAGATGCTACATAGGACCACTACCATACCCTACAGAACTGCTTGGATATACAGATACTACTTAGGAACACTACCACACCCTGCAGAACTGCTTAGATGTGCAGAT
>NC_056733.1:98151028-98188528 GCF_019279795.1 Protopterus annectens
ATGCTCCATAATATGATCCTGCGGAAGCAGCTGCTGCAGGGACATAACGGTGAAGGGCCACAAAGCCCACCACAACTGCCAAGGCCAGTCCAGGCACAGAGGGTTCCAGACCAGGAACACACTGTGCCAGCCCCAGTAGGCAGACGGAGGCGTACCCAATATGCCTACGACTTGGCAAAGAGGGAACGTATAGCACATGCTCTGACAGCATAGGCCCCATGGACTGACACCTCCCTACCTGCACACACAGTGAAATGGACGGCACACAAACATGACCACCTGTAAAGTGTACTGTATGGGTGGCCTCATGTGTGACTCCAACATAGGCAGCCCTCAAACACTGTACACCCAACAGCCAGTGGAGCATGTAACGCCAACACCTGAACAGTACGCAGGTCCTACAGCATACGGCGTTGCTATATGCCTGCCACGTTCGCCGCAAAATGTATACATATAAATATATATATATATATATATGTGTATATATATATATATATATATATATATATATATATATATATATATATAGATATATATATGTAGATAGATATAATTATATCTATATAGAAATATATGTACACATATACATATATATACTACAGTTAAGACAGGGAATTAGAGGGATATAAGGTGACTGAGTTGTAACCCGCGATATCTGCACATAGTATACATAGTGAAACGACAACCAGAACATCCGGGAGGTTCAACATAAGAGGATACCACCAACCATGGAATGGGTAACATACCGATATGCATAACCGCGAGGCGGAAAGATCGCCAGACCACAGTACTGTAACAGTACATGCGCGTGTAATAGTATGATGATATGAAGGGAGAGGTAGACACCGCCGCCGGTGTTGCGGTCCACGTAGGTACTGTGTGCAACCGTCCCCGTGAGTGCCGTAGTATGTGTACGTGTGCAGTGAGGGAGCCGTGTGCATCGCTGTGTGAGTGTAATGTGTGTGTGTCTGCAACATGTGTATGTTGGTGCCACGTTAGAGGCAGAGCAGAATATTAGGTGTAGGCATACGGTAAACTAGCCTCAGGCATATGTACACTACTAGTCCCAAAGTAGTAGTGACAGCCCCACCCTGGCTAGGTGTGTCGCGACATAGAATGATACAAAGTGAATATGTCCCAGATGGTAGCACAGGAATATACCGCATATGTAATAGTCATGCCTGTATGTACGACACCGATATGTTAATTGCAATAAGATACGTCGGCAAAGTCACACAGCAATAGGTATGTACCGCGGAAATACGTATGTGCTACCCCAGTACTGACCGTGGCCACATATTGGCCCGTAAACACCGCTGTGTGTTCTACAAGTGTCAAACAATCAATTCCCATCTGAATATGTGGCAACCACTGGCAAACAGGCTATCCCAACAACAGGACCACAATGACTGCAAATATCTGGGACAGAATGACAAGGGATAGTTGTCACGTACACACAACCGCTGATATACCACAGATGTTACTGAGGTATACATGCATCAAGCTCACCTGCAGGCGATACCGACACCACATGACAACAGCCCAACCTACAATCCCATAACAAAAGACAATTAACTGTCAACTCTCCAAGTAGGGATGGAGCACACAGACAACTATACTGGTTATGTAGAGATGCAAGGCCCACAAACCGTATCTGTGACGTACAACCACCGACATCCCCCACTGTACATAATAAAGGAATACAAACCGTAACAGCAGCACAAACATACAGTCGGTCAATGACATCTGCACAACCACAACATATCGCGTGGGGGACACAATTAAAGGCGGCTGCATAATTGCATGCGTTGTAGAAATGCAAACAATAGCCTAGTTACAGTTTTGAATGCAATACTCCGTTATTATACGTCGGCAGGACAGGTACACCCACTTGTTGAAACAAATACTACACCTGTCACGCACAATCCATGGGTGACATGAATGCAGACCATACTAGTTCCCATGCATAGCAGATGCAGTCACACATAACATAAGACAATACAGACCATCCCCACGAAGGTAGGGCGAATATCCAACGCCCAGGTGGAGAATCCAATTATACCCCAGTATCGACGCGTAATTACCGAATGGAGTAGATGCATAGGTGATATGCACATAATTACTCACGTAGACATAGCCGCTGATATACCACAGAAGTTACGGGGGTATACATGCAGCAAGGCCACCTGCAGACGATATTGGAACCAATTAACAACAGCCCAAGCTACACTCCCATAACAAAAGACTATTAACTGTTAACTCTCCAGGTAGGGATGGAGCACACAGACAACTATACTGTCTATGTAGAGATGCAAGGCCCACAACCCGTATCCGTCACGTACAACCACCGATATCCCCCACCATAGATATTAAAGGAATACAAACCGTAATAGCAGCACAAACATACAGTCAGTCAATGACATCTGCATAACCACAACATCTCGCGTGGGAGACAAAATTAAAGGCGGATGCATACTTGCATGTGTTGTATAAAGGAATACAACAGCCATGCTACAGTTTTGAATGCAATACTCCATTATCATTCGTCGGCAGGACAGGGACACCCACATGTCGAACCAAATACTACACCCTACACACACAATCCACGGGTAACATTACTTCGAAATATACCTGTCGCCACGCATAGCGGTTGCAGTTACACATAACATAACACAATACAGACCATCTCCACGAAGGTAGGGCAAATAGCCAACGCCCAGGTGAGGAATCCAATTATACCCCAGTATTGACGCGTAATTTCCGAATGGAGTAGATGCACAGGTGATATGCACGTAATTACTCACTGAGGAACAGCAATTGGTGGGATGAATTCACATGTTGCAGGTATCGACGGATATAAGGATGACTCTCAGGATATTCAAACCGTATGCTCATACCGAACCAGCAGTGTACAACCGAAAGCGAAAGAAAACGGAAAAACGATACACGGAACGAAACACGGGACGATATGTACGGTTGTGTAACGCATGATGTGTATGACGAAGCTGTACTGTATGTGAATGGTGGTTGTAATTAATTACACTTGTCCATAATGCAGAAAGTGGTGAAAGGTAGTTATGTTGTGATATCTTGCTGAGCATACCAACGCTTGCGGGCACCGTGTGTACAGCAGTGGGACATTATGTACACAGCGTAGACACCACAAGGGATGCCACAGGGGGGCATTAGAGAGAACAATGCCATACCACACGCTGTTGCTGGCAGTGGATGTCCAACAAGGAAGTGCCATAGCAGGGGATAGGACATGTATGTATACTATCACAGCACGCATGTGTATGGGCATATACCGTTGATGTCATACGTAAGGTGTGGCCAACGTGCAAGTATGCCCTGCATTAGGGGATACTATGTGAAATATGTGTAATGTAAAGCTGTCTAGGTAGATATGACAGATATCATACACAGTATTACAGGCATATCATGTATAACACAGGTATCGCCTATTGGTATGTACAATAACAGGATACATATGGCCTGTAGGTATGGGACAGAGTAGTAGCATGATAGCTAGCCGAAATGGAAGGGACACCAAGTAACCATGCCCAAAGGACCTGTAGCAGCTGCACAGGTGCACAGTGGGCAACAATGCAGTCTGGCAGGTCCATGTGTAAACACATGTGCAGTGTACACAGTAGTGTCACCTCCTCATGGTAGTGTCCTGTGAACAGCAGAGGCGGGTGTCAACTGCACGTCTACACAGTACCGCTGCTGTGGTGGTACCAGGACTACGTGTCACTCAAACAGCAAGGGAGGTATCACATGAACAGTGCTACTGTGTGTCCCTGCGGGATGTGCACAGGAACTATGTTCCACAGCATGGTGTGTGTTGCGTTTGTGGAAGTAACACAGAAGCCCAGCCCATGCAGTGTGGCGTGTGTGCACATATCCAGGAGCAGTCCGTTCACACTGCCCACCGCAGATGTCATGTATGAGGAGTATATGCATCAGTAGTGTGGAAGACATGGGCCGTGTCAGAGCAGAAGACACCCCTGAGTATGTGGTATGCAGATGTGTACAGATGTGTTGTCCGTATGTCAGCCACATATATAAACCGTCTGAGTCTGGTAAACATCGTGGCATGACAATGTTGTGCCATGTGAAGCTGTAGCTGTTGTTGAAGGTACACCATAAATGTGGTAGTGTACCTTTGACTCTGTATAGATGTGTGTATTTCAGAGGTACAATGGCTACCTATGTACCAGCATCACACACAGTACAGATAGGTGTGGCCTTGCAGAAGGGTATCCATGCCACAGTGGAATACAGTAACCCCAGGACTGTGTGTGGCATATGTGTGTACAGCAACCATGTACAATGTGATATGTATGTACGGGACCAGTATCCATGTGATAGTCAGTGGGTGAATGTTGTTATGCAAAGGTGATGTGCATGCACCATGTGTCATGCATCCTGATGCCATGATACTCATATGATGTATCCGCTACACTGACACCCATATGGTTGGTATCGGTATGAGCTGGTGGAGCAATAATGACGCTTGGTATGTAGGCATGGGATATCTAGGCATGGACAGTACTCTGTGACAGCATGTTCTGTATGTAAGCATATAGTGAACATGAGGGGCCCCATGACTGAGGACTGTGTAATGCCATATGTACCTGACATGTAGTAGGTACTATGGTATGCTCGCACCACTGTGTGTCCTGTCCATGAGCCACATAGCATAACATCCTGAGACACAGGGTATGATGTGCAGGTGGATGTGTAAGTTGCCATTACCAGAACATGGAATGGTGCTGAAGGGCAATGTGAGGGCAATGTCTGACGTGTCGGCCTCTGTACCACCCCAACCGCCCATGCAATGGTATGACAGGTGGCCAGCATGTGTATGTGCCATGCTGTGGCATACACAAGCCCAACACAGGTGCTAGGAAAGGCCTGGAGGCCATCAATGTGTGTGGGAATCATGTTCGTGAGGATGTGCCCCATTGCCATGCAGAATGGTCCAGTCATGGGTGTATGACTACAGTCCCACACGTGCAATGCAGTGCCACCCGTGGGTTGTGCGAGAAATGCCACTGTGCGGTGGTCAGGGTACACAATGTCCGACAACAGGCTAGCAGTGAATATAGTGGCCTGGTGCGGAGACATATACCGAACAGGTTGGTGGGACATTACAGCCAGGGACATCGGAAGGTGACTTCGGGCCAGCGTCCCAGGACATATCGTGTGCATGTCAGTACCATGTATGTGTCCACAGGGACACTACGATGTCCAAGCACAGATTGCGACCCTGTAGTGAGTGAGAGGGTGTATTGTCAGTAAGTACGCCATCACCTGGCACGTTGCCAACATTAGCTCGGTCTGCAATGCCTGGGTGACTGTTGTATGTGACATCAGATGTGGATGTAGCCAAACAATACAGACATACCACCACAATGCCTGAGGCCCCACACCGCAATGTGCGGCAGTCATGTTTAGGTAGCTAGCCTTGGAGTATGTGATGATGGACCTCGAGGACCCACCATGGCTGACAAGTGATGCACCCCACACATGTGAATGTACACCACCATGCAACAGCCTGCACATGTGATTGTACATCATATGTGCATGGAACATGACCACCACAGTGGCGTCTGTGAACAGGTCAGTACCGCCATGTCTCTGCATGGAATAGCATGGTTTCTGCAATTGTGTACATGCTACGGAAGCGCACTGTGGTATGTGTCAGCATATGTATGTGCACTGTCCATCTGCTGGGGTGTCATGCCGTTAACAACTGCTGTCAGCAGACGTCAGTAGTACTGGTTGTAGTACACATGTTCCGTGTATGCTGCGATGGGTGTGTTTCCAGGGTGTGGCTAGCAGGGCCGTGTATCATATGTGTTTAATCCACCAAAGAGGGGATAACCCCAGGTGCGTCACACCAGTCACATGGAGGTATTGTGCATGCTAAGGGTAGTGTAGGTATGGTATGTGTTGTGTAATGTGTCATCCAGCTGAGTGGAGTGCTTGACTCAAGCATGTGTAGGTACATGGGTGTCTATTCCAGGGAAGTGTGGGTTGCTGTCAGCACATGGCAGTATTAGCTGTCTGAGGCCCAATGTACAGTATAACAACACAGACGGTACGTAACCTGTGGTGTACAATGTCGACTCTGTTGCGTGTTACAATGTGTATAGCGGTCACAAACATGGGTATCTGCACATGGAGCAGCTATGATGCATTGTGTTAGGCAACTATCCAGGATGTGTGCAAAACACTGTGTGATGTGTGAACCCCTCACCTGTGGGTGTTCCAGTCCAGGTATGTGCCTGGGAGGTACGATCCGTGTACAATCTGTAATCGCAGGCATGCTGCACAGAGCATGGAGGCAGGTCCCAGTCACCGCAGAGATATGTGAGTGGTGCAATAGTGTGTGTGCCTCGCTTGTGTGCAGCACAGTGGAAGATGCAAGCATTGTCCCACATGACCCCATGCCGTGCCTGCCTGTTACAGCCCTGCCGGAGACAGTTATGTAAAACTGCCACAGAGGCAGTATAGCATGTGAAGATGTACATGTGTGATGTACATGAGTGCCACAGCATTGTGGTTGACCAGGACTGTCATAGCGGTCAGATACCACATGCCTGTACAATAACAGTAGGAGAATAGGCAACAGTTGCAGTGACACAGTAGGTCAATGTACAGTGTCCCTGTGTCCAGACCACTGCCTACTGTACACTTGGCTAGACACACACCCAGAGGGCTATAACACCGGTGAGCCATTGCATGTCCCAGTACACGTAGTCTGTGTATTGCCATCACAGGGCAGTCACAATAACATGTTGTATGAGAGATATATTGTACCAGATGATGTGTCATGTGTGCGTATGTTGAGTTGCAGAGCTGTTCACCCGTCCGCAACATCTCAGTGCATGATGCCTTGTGTAACATGATGTGTGGAACTGCAATGTGATCCACAACAGGGTCATCCGTGACTGGTGCATTGTGAATGGTGTAACCCATGGGTCTGTGGGATATACACTGGTGCTGTTGGTTGCCATGCTGGGGGCCACCAGTGGTGCCTACAGTGGTCATACAGACATACTGCATACATTGTTCTGGCAGGAATGTCCATTGTTGTAGATGATGTGGTACTACGTGAAGGTAGGTGCGTGTTGTGAATGTTATCCATCCAGACGTGACCGTCAGGTGAAGTCATGGTTGTCGACAGCATCACACCCATCCACAGCTGTCAGCACCCTGTCCCCAGAATGGGTAACAGTAGCCCTCGTACTGTGTGACTAATGTGCAGATGGCGGAACACCTACTACTGGCTGGCTAACAGTGTCATCTAGGAAGGCTATATGATGGCTGGAATACGCTGCTCTAATGCATAATTATGGTATCACAATGAATTACATTGATTCACATATAGTAAGCTATGGCTGCTGGCATGTAAACCGTGTACAACAATGACTGTGTGACAGACCCAACCAATGTGGAGCCATGATGAACATGCACCCGTTAGAACACCAAATGAGGTACGTTACACGTAATGATGTACAACTGACAGCTATGGGCACAGCATGGATGCAGAAGCACATCCCCCACAGGCAGTACCGCTCCATGTTGGTAGGGGGGCATTGCCCGAGTACATGTGACAGTTGCTGTATTGCCACATGTACGGCATATCCATCATATAGGGGTAGCACTGGTACGTGACTGTCGGACATGCCTGTACATACGACCATGTCCCACAGGATATGTGTTACGTGTGTACAACACCTGTCGTACCTTCATCAAGCTGTGACATGTATGGCGGCCAGTGTACCTGTGTGACATGTTGTGCAATGGGTGCAAAGGTACGCAGTAGCGCATTACATGCCCACATGTCCTGCACAGGTGCATAGCCTGAACATACACTACAAATAGGGTGTTGGATAATAGCAACCCACAAGAGGTGATGGGTACAGGTGGCAATCCACTATCACCTTTCTGGGTAAGGTGTGCATGTCCATGACACATTAGCACCTGGGATGTTAGCAGTACAGCTGTACAGGGCGGCATGCATATTTGATTATTTGATTACAAATACCCTTGCGTGTTCCACCACTGGCCTGTTGACAGACAGACACCAACACAATGTGCAGCATTGACATGTGCACATCACATCACCGCTGGCTACAGGAGAACAGGGTTACTGTGTTGACATGTGCACAGAACATCAGTGCCAGCCACAGTCGAACCACGGTATGTGTTGAACCCCACCGTCATTGTAGCCCATGCCACAGACAGACGTGTTATGCATCTGTGTATGTACGGCTGGGAATGGCCCTGGCCTAGCAGTATAGCTGTGTCAGTGTTGCGAACAACATACTGAATGGGCTGTGTGTGTGAGGTGTGTGTCATACATGTATGGTCTGATGGATGATACCAGCAGTGCCCCCGCTATGTGATCATCCCCGTCCCCATAAATGAATACCTAGTCTGTGCTCAACACCATGGTCACTGTGGGAGGGATGGTGCTGTGTGGTGCACCCGCTGACATGGTGGTGACAGCAGGCACTGGATGTAGACATATGTGGTACCCATGTCAGGCCGGGGTACCATCCATGTGCACGGGATATCACTGTGCGGGCACATACAGCACTGTGTTGAACAATATCACAGCACATAGCACCTGTCAGGGGTAATGTGTATGCATGGATGTGCGATGCCAGCATGCACCATACACACCCCCACCAAGCAGCATGCTGCCTACCTTGCAGAAGGCCATCGTCCACACCATGGTGATGGACATGCGACATGTCCATATACCCATAGAAATGACATATGGAATGGACAGCCACCCTCCCAATACTGGTATCCCACAGACGGGACACATCCCTGTGCCATGTATGTGATATACCCTGCCATACCATGCAGCCCTGTCCAGCAAGGCTGCACGTGCCATCACAGTCATACATGGTGCGATGGCCACATGGCACTTGCACTATCAACTGACCAGATCAGTAATGTGGCACTGATGCACCTTGTGGTGTCACAAGTGCTGTGTGTCAGCGTGTACAACGTGCGCGCGCACATGCTATGTATGACCATCCCTGCTAATGTCATATGATTAGACATTGTCCCATGTGTATCACATGTGCAATACAGGCGAGCTGTGGCAGGTTGTCCAACACCCGTACAGTGCTGAGTAGATGTATATGGCACAACACATGCATGTACAGGTGTCCAAGTGTATGTGTGCAGTGCCACCGCTGACGTCCATAACGGCTGTGTCTGTGATGCTACATGACATATACACAGCATCCAGGTGAACAGTAGAACTGTGCACACATCGGGCCACGTGCTGATTGGTATGAACACAGGTGCAGGCAGGTACACATTTCCACAGCAGGTTACCATCTACATGGGGTATGTACAGTATATATACAAATCACTGAAGCTTCCACGATAAACAGCAAAAGATATTTATTTGATAAAACAAGCGCTTTCACGGACTCGACAGGTCCGCTTCATCAGGTTACAAATTTCTTAAAAAATGACCACATTTTATATAGTAAGGTATCCGCCCTAATTAACTACCATTTTGGCGGTTAAAAGTCTAATTAAACATTAATTAAGCAATTAATACCATTTGGGCTGAATTCCATAAAAGGAAATCACTTCCTGTAAAAACATCTCTTACATCTTATGTTACCTTGAGTCCAAAATGTAAAGAAGACATTCAACTACACATATAAAATTTCCCTTCATTGCTTTGTAAGACAAATCATTATAAATACTAGCTCAAGGATATGTAAAAGTGTTCAATCCAACTAGCATATAGTGTTTGCATAACATAATAATTTTATCTTTCTTAGGTTAAGAATATATATAATAGTTCAAACTGGATTCAATATAATTGTTCCATAAAATTATTCAGTCATATATTAATTTAATATTCTGAATATCCCAATGATTCTAAGAGACTTTAGATGGTCATAAAGATAAAAGTATATAAAAAACAAATCCATAGGATGACATCTCATGTAATAGTATGGCTAAGCCACAATAATTAATCATAATTTAAAAAATGTATTTAGTTATTTACACATTCATATGCATAAGACAAAAATGAAATTAAATATATATTTACACACTCTAATAAATTCCTGCTTGTATATAAACTATTTAGTAATTTTCTAAATCTAAAATAAAAATATCTCTATAATAGTGCTGGTTTGATACTAAGTGCTGTATTCAGTCCTGGCTCTATGTGCCCTAAGTAATAAAATCCATTTCAGCTCGAAAAGTTCCAAAGTGCCTACTGTATTGCCTTCCCTTCTGTTATGATGGAGTATCTGTAATACTTTAAATTTGAACATATGGGATGGAAATAACTGACAGTGCCTGGCTAAAGCATTGTTGATGTTCATCTTCGTATATCATAAACATGATTGTAGGCTCGATCTCTGAGCCTACGTGTTGTCATGCCTATGTAGTAGGCATTGCAATTGTCGATGTCGCCAAATAGATTATATTTTTGGTCTCACATGTGGCATAAAATTGTACAAACCTATAGCCAGTCTGTGTATTTTCATATGCCTGCTCATCACTAATGTAGCTACATATACTGCATTTCTTACATGGAAAAGTTCCCCTCCTAAAATTAGTTCTAATGTCCAAGGATGTTTGTAATACTTTCTCTTTGCATAATAATCTTTTTAAGTTTGGACAGTTGCTATATCTGAAGATAGGATGTTCACCTACCACATTTTTCAAATCTTTATTCATATAGAGCAACTTCCAGTTTTTATTGATAATGTCTTTAATGTATCTTACATCATTCGTGAATTTGATGTCATATTGTATCTTGCCTATCCCAGGTTTATTATAATGTCCAGGATAGCCCCGTTTATGACTCACCTTGGGGTTCATAACATTATTATGTTGCATGCATGTTTGTACATATTCTGGATAACCCCTGTCCTTAAAGCACTTAATTTGAAAATTTAGCAGGGGTATGTACAGTGTGATGAGTTGACACAGAGATATGATATGATACCCACTGCATAACGGTGTGACAGCAACATGTCAGCTGTGTCAGTGTCATGATGCGTCTCAGAGATTACTGTGCAGATGTCGTACATGTCATAGCAATGTATGTTCAACGGTATGCCAGTACATCAGTGTGAATGTGACCTGTCACCATTATTATGTCTTACAGATAATGCCTCGTTCACGACTGCCAGCCTTCAGCCGCCAGGAGGATGAAGTAATCATACCGTTGCTCCATGACAACTATGTTCCACAGCAAGCACAGCAGCGGGATGACCTGTGGCAGGATATGCGCAGGAGGGTAAATGACGTGGGTGACAACAACCGCACCTACCAGCAGGTACGCCGACACTGCACGGACCTCATACAGCACGCGAAACAGCGTGCCACCGCAATCGCCAGAGAACAAGGTGGAACAGGTGGTGGGCCACCAACCCAGCCCCCACTCACACACACAGAGGAGCTCCTGGCCACTCTGGGGACACCCAGGGAACAGCATGCAGAAACACTAGCCGCCATCGTGGAGGTGGGTGTCTCCCAACCAATGAGCCTGGAGCTGCCTGGTAAGTCAGTCTTGCCTATGAGTATGATATCCACTGTAGGTGTAGGTGTCACTGTACATCATGTAAAGTAACAACACATGCCAGGTATATGGGCACACAAGCCGCATACTACAGTATGCTACATTGTGTTTGCAGATGTGTGCATACCACATGCTATCACACAGGTACATGATGTGACATGCACAGTGCAAACTGTGGCTGTCATACAGTCATGGATAATGTTTATACCTTTGTGTCACCCCTATACAGGTACCTCTGGCGTGTTGCACAGACATGGGTCTGTTGCAGGTGAGACTGTTGTTAGTAACAGGCATGTTACAGTGTAGAGTTATTGGCCATGTGGCCAGGTATAACATGCACACCTGGGTTTGGTTCCAGTCACGGTATACAGGTTGCAGCACCAGACACACACATGCCACCCATGCTCAGTAGATACAACCGTTATTATATACCGGCATGAAACTACAGTACCTGTCAGTGTGATATGTGCGGTCAGCTATGCATACAACGGTGGAGGTGTTCTACAATGGATGCATATGTAGTATGCATTGGAACACCATCCGTGGTACGCACACAGTACCACACAGTGAGCAGTGATCTGGGCAGCACACAGGTGTCACCAATGTGACATATGCCCCTGCATTGTGTGCACACGTTGTGACATGCCACCCGACATGTCCCACGCCCGTGGTGTTCTGTCTGCAATATTGTCACACCATCACATGACCCACACCTGACATAGCAAACATCCACACTGTTGTCTGCATAGCCCTCTGGATTGTGACACCTCCGACATGTATGGGTGTATGTCACATGGGACACCACAGGAATGGGTACACGATGCCCATCACACACAATTGTCCAAGACCCAGTCACACATGGCCATGGGTGATAGCCACAGGCATGTTGCCACACAGTACGTCTGATGTGGATAGACACCGTTGCACATTGTCCACACATAGTGCGATCATAGCCGTAGTGGACCACCTCTACATTTGATGTGGTACACCAGACAACCGGAATGCCTGTCTGCAGCCACCGGAGGTGCCACCGATATCTACCATATACGTGCTGTGGAACAGCATGACTGTTGCAGTCATGGCAATGCAATGCGTCCATGTTATGCATCGCATAGCAACATACATGCATCCTGTTGCCATGCAGTGGCACAGTGCCTGTACTCCCCACTGTATAGCTATGTACACAGCTCACACTAACCACACCTGCACATACATATTTGCTAAACATGCATTCTATCTGTAGGCTGTACACACAACACTGCACTGTGAAGCCCATTATGATGCGGTGCATGTGGCGGGACACCATTTTCACACATGTCCACATGTTACCGCACATGTCGGCGGATTACATGTCAAGGTAACGTCAGCCATGTGTACTGTTAACCTGTCTGTGGCCACATGGTGTATCACGGTGATGCATGCAAACTACCATGATTGTGTGTACTGCATGCCTACTGATATGACACCTGCTTGATGTAGTGTGCACCCCAGGGCGGTATGCATATTAACACTATTAATGTCTGGGCTGCATTCCCTGTGCTGTAGTGTGGGAATGCTGCATGCCATCTGCAATATCACATGCATGGTGTGTCTGCGTGTGTGTGTGTGTGTCTGCGTGTCTGCGTGTGTCTGCGTGTGTGTGTGTTTCTGCGTGTGTGTGTCTGCGAGTGTGTGTGTCTGCGTGTGTGTGTGTGTCTGCGTGTGTCTGCATGTGTGTGTGTGTCTGCGTGTGTGTGTGTGTCTGCATGTGTGTCTGCATGTGTGTAATGTACCTTACAGTATGTCTTTGTATTCACAGGTGGTGTAGGTGTGTTCCCCTCCTGCGGTCCATCTGATGTTAGTGTCCCCACAGATACTAGCGGTGATGACCATATGCATGAGGTACAGGCAGGGTTGTCAGGGGCAGAAGCTGTGCCATAGGTTACCATCCCACCTATGTCCCCCTCATCCCCGCACATGGTTCTGATGCCGACACATACCACATCACTGTTGCCCATAGAGGAAGGACAGTCAGCGTCTGTTGGCATTGAGCAGGAATGTGTGGTGGCTACAGAAGGTGCGCCTACACACCATGTTGCCAGTGTAATGACTGGTGATGTGCCACACAGGCATGTGGCTGGTGCTTCTCATAGGAGGACCTCTGGCAGACATGCACCTGCTGTACAGGGCGCAGCAGCTGGTATCACCAGACGCATGTTCCAGACTGTAATGGCCGCACAGGCACGTGCAGAACTGCAGAACCAAGAAGGGCAGAGGCTGCAGAGGGCTGCAATACATTCCCTAAATGACAACATCCAGTCATTAGCGAATGCTCAACAGCAGATTGCTAATGTACTGGATAGGCGATTAGGTGAAATGGTTGGAATCCTCGAACGAGGCATGGCAATCCGCGAGCGTGAGCTGTCAGTGCTGGAACACCTGGTAGGGGTGAGGCGTAGGACACGTGGGCGTAGGCCAGCAACACCAGCTAGTGTAGGTCGACGTGTGCGTGCCACCTCTCATGCCCACTCACACAGTGCCGGTAGCAGCAGCAGTGCAGCTGGTGCTACACCGTCCACACCAGGACACAGCAGGCCACGTGGACATGGCCCTGGCTGGTCACAGCATGGACACGGTTCCAGCAGACATGTGTCATCGGACAGTAGCCACTCTATACCTCCACCCGGTAGTGCTCGTGCGACCTCAGGCAGGCATGGGTCACGTGGCCGCAGACGGACACAGTGAGCCATACAACCTGCACTATACAGTCTGGGGTTGCCAATTATACCCCGTGTAGGCATCACATATGGCTGAACTGTGTACACACATACCCACACATGGCAGACACAACTGTAGGGCTCCACCACATCCACATGCATTCTGCACAGTCATGCCCAGTAAACTCACCGGCCCTTACACACACACATGATGTCATCCATTGGTGCAGCCTATGCCCCTGGCAGACATATCACCCTGTGCATATGATGAAGCCTCTGCCGCATCCCTGTCATCCACACCATCGGTGCAGGGTTATGCAAATATATTCTGATGCACAGGGTGGACAAGATAGTGAGAGGTGTATGTGATACCTGTGTATGCATAGCGTGTGATGTGTATGTTGCGGTGGTTGTGTATGAAAACTGACTGTTGCGTATGTGACGTGGGTTGTGTACTGTCAACATGCAGCAGACATACCATGTAGTGCAGGTGCAGCATGCATTGAGCTGTGTTCACGGTATGTATGACGGTTACATGTGTAGCACCATGTTGGTTCTGATAACCTGAATCCCTCCTATGGTGTACTCGCATGTGCCTACAGGGAGAACTGTTATCGGTCCCCCAGGTGTAGCTGTGGATTACCCACAGGCACATCTGGCAATATCAGCATACCACATGTACCCGCAACCTGCCTGGACACCTACATAGGTTGATAGGTGCATAGGTACATACTAGGCTATCTGCCCTAGGGCATTTATAAGCCTAGCCAGAGTGTGTGTGGCTTTCACCACCCCTTAGGATGAGGATACTATACCCATTACTTTGCTGTGCCTCTGTCCAGCAGTGACACAGAGATGATTCCCGGGGTATACCTACGATCTCCCATCCACTCGTCAAGCTTTCTCTTGAACAGAGTCAGTGAGGGGCTCTGCCTCACAAGGACTGGGATTCTGTTCCATAGTGTAGGGAGTCTCTGGGTGATGAACCTGTCCCTCCAGCACGTCCTATTTATATCCGTGCTGAGGTTTGTGTCTCTTGCACTCGTGGCTCTGGTTGATTTGGAACTTATGAGGTGGAGCATGTCCATTAATTCCGGGTTGGACATGGCCTTGTATGTCAGGCACAGATCACCTCGGAGCAGATGGTATGCGACTGTATAGAGCCAGAGTTTCTTCAGTCGGGCAGCGTGTGACATATATTTGAGCCACTTTATCCTATTGGTGGGGAACATTTGGGGTCGTTCCAACTGCTGCAAGTGTCGGGTTAGGTACATTCCGAATGGGGCGTTGTACTCAATCATTGGTCTGATAAGTGAAGAGTACAGGGGTACAATGACCTCCCCTGATCTGGATGTGAATCCCTTCATGAACAGGTGGGCAATGTAGAAAGTCTTCCTAACCATATTGGCAATGTGAGTGTCAAAAGAGAGGTTACTGACAACTTGGGTCCCCAGGTCCCTGATAACGTCTTCCGTGTTTAATGGATTACCACCTATGTGGTAATTAGGGGTTAACTTGTTTTTCCCAAAGGGTATGACTATACCTTTCTTGGCATGTAGCTTAAGGCCATGGCTCTGGCACCAGTTATCCATTTCTATGAGACCTCTGGTGGATGTCTGTGTCTGATGGGGTGCCATTTATGGTGCCCAGTTTGCAGACATCTGCATACTTTGTCAGCCACAATCCCCCTATGTTTGCCTGCACGTCAGACAAATAAATGCCGAACAAGAGGGGGCCCAGGACTGAGCCCTGTGGGACACCGCTCGTGACCAGCTTAGAGTCTGACATGGCACCAGGAACTCTAACCCTGTGGGTTCTGTCCTTGAGCCGGTTTGCAACCCATCTTGTGACATATGGGTCTACATCTACGCTGGTGAGCTTTTCTATGATGCCCACATGGGGTATTGTGTCGAACGCTTGTGCTAGGTCAAGGTAGGCTGTGTGAACTGCCTTACCCTCATCAATGGCCTTAGTGACTCTTCCGAAAAGGTCGACCAGGTTCAAGAGGCAGGATCTGCCCTTGACAAAGCTGACTTGGGTATGATCCAGTGTATGTAGGTCCCCAATGTCTTCATTTATGATCTCTATTATGATCCCCTCCATAGCTTTGCAGACAAGGCTCGTCAAGCTTATAGGGCGGTAATGTCCAGGGTCCGTAGAAGCACCACCTTTGTGGAGTGGGACCACAGTTGCCGTACGCCATTCTTTGGGTACGTATCCTGTAGTAAGGCTAAGATTAAACAGCAGCCTTATGTGCGGGTTTAGGTCCTCATTGCGGTCATGTAGCACACAGCTGGGGACACCGTCCGGTCCCATTGATGCTGTGTTTTCCGCTTTAGAGAGAGCAGCTCTCACCTGGGCATCTGAGATGTTTAGGAGGAAAGACTCTGGTGGGATAGATATCTCTCCTCTTGGGGGGGAGGTAGGGGAGAAATATGCACGGAACCTGTCTGCCAGTATGTTGGCAATGTCTGTGGGTTCAGTGATCACTGTACCATTCTGGACTCATTCCGAGCATAACTGTGAACTTCCACCCATGTTTCTACCATAGCTACAGAAGGCCTTATGGTTGTCTTTTGTGTCTTTCGCGAGTCCTCTCCCACAGGTGGCATTGGATGATTGTATGAGTGATCGTATTTTACTGCTAGTATTGATCAGAGATGCCTTCCCTGTTAGGGATTTCACTCTGTCATGTAGTAACTTTCCCCTCTTGTTGTACAGTTTTTTTGTGGCTGGGGTCCACCAGACTGTGTGCCTGCCTTTGGTGGAAAGGGTCCTGATGTTATTAGGGATTGCTTGATCCATACATTCCTGGAGGTGCTCGTAGAGGGCATTTGTAAGGGTTTCAGCAGCGTGGGTTGTGTTTTCCACTGGCTCTGAGGCCTTGAAGGGTACCACTCCAGTCTTAAGAAGTGTGAAGTTTGCTTTTGAGAGGTTCTTCACCGTGGTCTCCTTTGCTGGGGTTGGGGGTGGGATGTGGATCTCCAGTGAGATTAATTTATGGTCTGATCTCACCGAAGAGGGATATACATCCGGTGTGGAGCATGTCGTCCCCATGTGTGATGATCAGATCTAGTATAGTTCCTCCTCTTGTGGGTATGGTGACTAGTTGTTCCATAGCATTTGGGTGTATGAACTCCAGGAACCTTTGGGCTAGGGTGTTGGGTCTTGGGTAATGTTCCCGGTCTATGTTTGGGTAGTTGATGTCACCCAATATGATGGTGTTTGGAGAGACATTCATACTCTCCAGTATCTTCAGGAAGGCTGTGTGGGTATCCTGAGTTTGAGAGGGTGGTCTGTAGCATGCTACAAACTGTAGGGCAGTTCTACCTCTGGTTAATTGCACCTGGATGGTCTCCACTACTACGTGCGTTGCCACTAACCTGGAGGTGTGGGTATCCTTTATGCATATGGAGACTCCCCCTCCTTTTGTGGTTCGGTCCGGATTTGGGGCCGGAACGCGTGATATGAGGTATAACCTGATAGTGCTGGGGTGCTCTCAGGAGCCTTGAACCAGGTTTCAGTCACAGCACAGACATCGATGTTCTCCATACTGAGGAGGGCTTTGAGGGCATGCAACTTGAGGTTTAGACTTCTGGCATTGAGTAGTATTACCCTTAGTTCTTTCCAGGTTTGTTTTCTAGGGCGGTAGGTTTATCATTTGAGCCTTGCCGGAAAAAGGCACTATGGGGGTGGCAGGAGCCTTTGCCAATATCCAGAAGCCCAGAGGTGACAGGTGCAAGCTATCCCCTGCAAAGCAGCGTGGCTTGTCAAGCATGTCATCCCAGGAAAACAGACATTGGACCCCCTTAGACTGACACCAGTAATTAAGCCAATTATTAAAGCTGATCATTCTGACTCTGTATTGTGGCATCATTCTTGGTGAGGGTAGGGTACTGCTCAGGGTCAGGGTCATACCGGCATGGGCTGCATAATCTGAGAGCCCCTCTATGTCTCTTTTCATGTAGTCCAGGGAGGTATGTCTCAGGTCGTTCACACCGGCATGGACAATGACTGCGTCATACTTGTACATGCTGCGGAGTGACCTGAGTGCTTGTGTTATGTGACGGATTCTAGTGCCCGACAGGCAGCCTACTGTGATCATTTCCTTGTTCAGTCTGGTGGGTGGGACGCCAGTGTGTCTGACTATGGCGTCACCTATAACAAGTGTGTCTGGCATTGTGTGTGGCCTTAAGGGCTGTGACTGTTTAGCACACTGACTTTGAGATCTATGTGTTGCATGTCCTATGTCTTGAGGAGGCAGTTGCTTGGGTGTCTGCTTTGGAGGCCTCTGTAGTTTTGGTATATGTTTGAACAGTGCCTCCGAGTATGTCTTTGTGTGTTTATGTGTTTGTTTTGCAGTTGTGATAGTTCTATGTGAAACTGGGTTTGTGGTGTGCGTGGTGTCCTTCTCCTCCTGTCTGGTCTTGCCGGTCCTGAGTTGAGAGAGCTCAGCCTCCAGTTTGGCTATATAGTTGCATCTCTCACATGTATTTGTGTTTTGTGTGGGAAGGTTTGGGTTGTCTGTGTACATGAGGCAATTGTAACATTGCCTCAGGATGCCCAGATTCACCAGCGGAAAAGGAGAGGATGCTAGCAATTGACCCTTCGACATGCTAGAAAACGTGAAAGCGTTTGCTGTGTAACTGAGTCAGAAGGGACCTATAGGGAAATGGGTACTCAAGGGGATTCTAGGCTAATGTAGTACTTTGTTTAGTATATATGTACTTTACCTATATAAGAATGCTTTAAGAGCAAGTGCTGAGCTTTTGTGATAGAGAATAGACAGTTTAGATTGCAAGTAGAGAAGTTCTAAGGGAAAACATGAAGAGCAGAATGTACGGAGCCAGACATAGTTTAACGTTGTTTACACAGTACATGACACACATGTCCACACATATACTGCACCTGATGCCTGTGGTCGGTGCCACAGGCTACAGTGGACAGAGACATCACATACATGGCAGGACACAGTACAGGTATGGTAACATTGTGCAGGTGTCGTACACAGCGTGCTGCCCACTGACCTCAGGTGTCACCTGTCAGCTGTGGTGCACGCTGTGCAGCAGTAGGACGCTGTACCAGTACAGGAATACGGCCGCAATCGCGGGGTGTACACCACTATGGCGCACACCCAATAGTGTGCAGATGGGGACACTTGCCTGTGTGGTCAGCACCCTCACAATACAATGCACCCACATGCCATGTCACAGGGGGTGGACTTGCACAGGTGGCCAGTATGGCTCACACCTATGGCATCGACAGGGTTGTGCAATGCAGCACCAGTACGGCATGGTCACCCTGTTTGGTTAGTGTCCGTTCACAACAGTATATCTGCATACACCCTCACACCAGGCAGCAGACATACAAACATGTTGACACACACACATGGTGGTGACCACACATGTATACATGGAGAGACAACGTGTTGCATGTACTGCACCATCCACATCCATGCACCCCACACTGAGGTATGTACAGATCTCTACTATGGTGTACAGGGATGTGTGGCATGTGGGACATAGTCCCCCCGATATGTGGCATACATGGGCACACATTCCTGCACACATGTCGGTGCTGAGAATTCCACACCCGCCATATGAGATATGTGCAGGCGTGCAGCGGTATGTAGTGCATTATGCGTACCAACACTTTATCCGGCAGATGTGCCGATATATGCACTTGAGAGGTGGTAGGTGTTACAGTAGCCATGTGACATACAGTCGATGACACCTGACCGATGGGTATGCATTATGGCAGCACTGTCATGTAACAGCGGCATAGCATACTGTATGCACATGGCAGGGTAGGATGGTGTGTGACACACCTGTGAGCCACCACCTGCACACATGCATGTGGACAGGTGTTTAAACACATGATGTACACACATACCGTCATATGTGCTGTTACTATGCCACCATATAATGGCCCGCATGATGGGTATGCATGTGGTAGGGAGTTGCAACTATGTTATGGACATTGGCCACTGCTCATGCATGGCTGCGTCATGCACAGTACACGTGTCATATGTGTCCCCTGTTGCCATGTGTGTATGCATTGCTACGTTTTGACATGTGTGTTGACATACATAGAACATGGACTGTGGTATGGTATCACAGCTGTCACAGGCGAACAATACAATGGTATGTGTCCCAGTCAACACCGCTACACCCTGTAGTGGGAGCATACCACAGACATGTGTCCACCTTCCATTCGTGTGTGTAGCACAGTGTACGCCAGTGTTATGCATGTGGTACATCACAGGCTTCATATGTGTCCTGTGTGCAGTCCATGCACACAGCCAGACAATCACATGTATGACATATCCGGACATTGGTTCACTCTGGTACAGCAGCAGTCATGTGTCATAGCTGTGTCAGGGCCGTGGTATGTGTGGAGCCGACCTGTCTATGTATACTGATATGGGCGGACTACATCACACATGTGGGATCATTGTTAGTACATGTGTACTCTGCACGACTGGTGTACACCGCTATACAGACCTGTGGACATATGTCACATGCTGTTGTTGGACCGTGAGGCATACTGCTGCACTGATGACATGGTGCTGGCATGGCAGCTACAGTGTTCACTGCAGTGTGTACATGTTTGACCTGCACCCATGACGCCTGTGATGTCATCTGTGTGTGTATGAGTAACTGCATGTGTGACCACCCTGTGCGTGTGGACGGGTTTACCTGACCGTGACTTGTGGTGTGTACACTCCGTTTGCATGCCGGACGGTGCGTAGCATATGCTAAGTGTGTTTGCTGTTGTGTAGGTGGACACACACGAGGTTCCACACTCTGCCCTTTCATGCTCACACTCCATGTGTATGCATGTCTGCACTTTGCAGATGCAAAGTGTGTGAGCATGCCCGGTAAGCAGTTGTGTAGATGGACACACAGTACAGTGCACACTGTGCCCATCTGTGATCATACCCCGTGTGCATGTATGTTCCCCCTTTGCAACCACTAGGTGTGTGAGCATGCCCGGTTTGCTGTTGTGTAGGTGGACACACATGAGGTTCCACACTCTGCCCTTTCATGATTCAACCCCATGTGTATGCATGTCTGCACTCTGCAAATGCTAAGTGTGTGAGCATGCCCAGTAAGCAGTTGTGTAGATGGACACACAGTACATTCCACACTGCGCCCTTCTGTGAGTATACCCTGTGTGCATGTATGTTTCCCCTTTGCGACCGCTAGGTGTGTGGGCATGCCCAGTACGCCATGCGTGGAGACACAGTACAGTCAGCACCGACGTCTGATACTAGGCGTGTAGCCTTGGCCAATGACATCCTGCATAGCCATGGTGGCCATCCAGGCGAGTTATATGTAGTTGCTATGCCACAATGGCTGCCTACATCATGCACGCCGGTTGCTCTCTCATAGGGTGTACTGTCTGTAGTGCATCCCGTATCCATGTCATGATGTTGTGCTCCGTAGTTAGTTAGTATTCCCGAGGGCAGCACTGCCGTGTTATTGTATGCCCACCTTGGGATAGTAACATGCTGTGTGACTGCGCACTCTGTCTTCATTCCCTATCGGCTGCCTTGCCTCTGCAGATGATATCACCCACCTAGGAGTATGCCTCTTGATAGTGCTGTGCTCACTAATCTCGGTAGCACGTTCTGTAAATGCATCATGCTGTAGTGTGTTCAAGTAGGTAGGCGTAGGTTCAACTCCCGGCCCTTCCTGGTGTGTGTGTGTGTGTGTGTGTGTGTGTTTCTAGCTGCCTCTGGAGATAGTAATGCTTTTAGATGTTTCACAACACATACCTTGGCTATCAGCGTCTATTCCTTTACGGATGATGTCACTTGCCTAGAAGTATGCCTCTGACAGTGCTGTGCTCAGTAATCTCAGTAGCGCATTCTGTAAATGCATCATGCTGTAGTGTGTTCATGTAGGTAGGCATAGGTTCAACTCCCGGCCCGTCCCCGTGTGTGTGTGTGTGGTGTGTGTGTGTGTGTTTCCAGCTGCCTCTGGAAATAGTAAT
This sequence comes from Protopterus annectens, assembly GCF_019279795.1. NCBI lineage: Eukaryota > Metazoa > Chordata > Ceratodontiformes > Protopteridae > Protopterus > Protopterus annectens. The sequence goes on from NC_056733.1 coordinate 98,173,316, forward strand.
GCTTTTAGACGCTTCACAACACATACCTTGGCTATCAGCGTCTATTCCTTTACGGATGATGTCACCCGCCTAGAAGTATGCCTCTGACAGTGCTGTGCTCAGTAATCTCGGTAGCGCATTCTGTAAATGCATCATGCTGTAGTGTGTTCATGTAGGTAGGCGTAGGTTCAACTCCTGGCCCTTCCCTGTGTGTGTGTGTATTTCCAGCTGCCTCTGGAGATAGTAATGCTTTTAGACGCTTCACAACACATACCTTGGCTATCAGTGTCTATTCCTTTACGGATGATGTCACCCACCTAGAAGTATGCCTCTGACAGTGCTGTGCTCAGTAATCTCGGTAGCACATTCTGTAAATGCATCATGCTGTAGTGTGTTCATGTAGGTAGGCATAGGTTCAACTCCCAGCCCTTCCCCGTGTGTGTGTGTGTGTGTGTGTGTGTGTGTGTGTGTGTTTCCAGCTGCCTTTGGAGATAGTAATGCTTTTAGACGCTTCACAACACATACCTTGGCTATCAGTGTCTATTCCTTTACGGATGATGTCACCCACCTAGAAGTATGCCTCTGACAGTGCTGTGCTCAGTGACCTCGGTAGCGCATTCTGTAAATGCATCATGCTGTAGTGTGTTCATGTAGGTAGGCGTAGGTTCAACTCCCAGCCCTTCCCCATGTTTGTGTGTGTGTGTGGTGTGTGTGTCTGTGTATGTTTCCAGCTGCCTCTGGAGATAGTAATGCTTTTAGACGCTTCACAACACATACCTTGGCTATCAGCGTCTATTCCTTTACGGATGATGTCACCCGCCTAGAAGTATGCCTCTGACAGTGCTGTGCTCAGTAATCTCGGTAGCGCATTCTGTAAATGCATCATGCTGTAGTGTGTTCATGTAGGTAGGCGTAAGTTCACCTCCCAGCCCTTCCCCGTGTGTGTGTGTGGTGTGTTGTTTCCAGCTGCCTCTGGAGATAGTAATGCTTTTAGACACTTCACAACACATACATTTGCTATCGGCGTCCATTCCTTTGCGGATGATGTCACCCACCTGGACGTATGCCTCTGACAGTGCTGTGTTCAGTGCTCCGAGTAGCGCATTCCGTACCTGTGTCATACTGTCGTGCGGTTGGGTAGGTAGGGGTAAGGTCAATTCCCATGCCTGCCAGCTGTGTGTGTGTGTGTGTGTGTGTGTGTGTGTGTGTGTGTGTCTATGCTCCCAGCCGCATGGGTTCGTAGGTTATGGTTTTAGACACTCCACAGCACACATATATCCTGCTGACATCTCTGTGTTTGCGGATGTTGAGACGCAGCTAGTGGACTGCCTGTGTGCCTGCTGTGGTTAGCGACCTCCGTAGCATGTTCTCCATGTGTGTCCTGCTGTGGTGTGATAGGGTAGTGATGTGTAGGTTCCACTACCAGCCTTGCCACAAGTGTCTGTCTGTATCTCTCTCGATGTATATATACATACATATGTTATGCCCATAGCGCTGCTCTTGCATGGACAGCTGTCTGTCCCATGTATCGCATATTTGCACGGCTGACACATAGAAATGTGGTACGATGCATATCCAAACATTGTCCATGCAACGTCCGTGTTCCGGGAGGTGTTGCACGCCCTAGAGACATCTGCTGTATATCTTGGCAGACAGCTATCCTTGCTGTACTGTCACTGTACTCGTACATGCCATAGACCTTGTGTATCATTGCCTGTTTATGGCATGTGAATGTCTATCTGAGTTGTGTGCATGGTCTTGTGTATGTCCCACTATAATCGTCTGCGCAGGTGTCGCCACTATGGGTAATCCATGTAGACAGCTGTTTCATGTGCATTTCAGCACATACCTGTGGACAGTATTACCCCTCCTACAGCAGCACATTCCATCGTCTTGCAGTGGATACTAGTGTTTCCACACACATGTATCTGTGTCTGTTCATAACACTCCACCTCAGGGAGCGTATATCTGGACACAGCCTTATGTGATAGTGGGACACTCGGGGCCAGTCATGTTATGTTGCTATTAGAAATATTGATAGTGGGCACAGTGATATGTTATGCATGCGTATGGCATTTCTGTCTGATTTGGTGTCTTCCTCGCATGTTTGTCATTGTTTCCTGTCGTCAGTTATCATGAGGGCGCCGGACTGTTACTGTTACGTGGAACACAGCGAACATATGAGGCAGACTTCTACACAGTCTGCGTACATCTGTGTAGTTGCAGGGTATGTGTCTAATACAACATACCTACTGTCTGACTACAATACACACACAGTGTGTGGCGGCATGACAGACCACATGACATTAATTTTTATTTGCACGGCACACCCACGCAGACAGTTGTATTCCTCACACAGGTCTACATCTGCTTATCTACACTACTTGTTCTTTCCTGTACCATATGTGTGCGTCGTATTTGCGCTTCCCGTCAGTGGCGGGGCTCACGTACAACTATGGGGGCCTGGTAATTGTTATGTTGACACTTCATGGCACCCTGGGGGACAATTCACCTTTGTGTCTGATTACCTTCCACATTGACCTTCGCGGGGCATACGTTGTCATTCACAATTACCGGGGTAGGACATATACATGTTTGCACATTTGTCCTGCTGTCTTTCTTCCCACCTGTCCGCCTAGTATCACCGGCTCAGTACATGTATTCTGGACAGGTAGCTCCTTCATACCCTGACCTGTTGTCATTATGTGTACACGCCCTGACGTTCGGCCATTGCCCTTGTTACGTTTCGCATAGTGCTGTGCCTTCCTAGCTGATTGCTGCCTAGGCATTCTGGACTGTGCAGTGGATGATAGGGGGCGCTATTTCCATTGCATGATTAGTGACACTCATAATATCCGTATTCATGGCTATGCCAGCATACCTCTCAAGTGTACCTCGTTATGAGGGACGTACCTCATTTGGGGTCTTAAAATGGTCATGCTCCTCGAAATTCCTCAAAGTTCCACATTGAATGGGTCTGTTACACATTCAGTGTTAGGAATGTTTTAGGTGAAATCCATGGTAAATTGTCATTAATCATATTAATTCATTAAAGGATCTTCTTTATAAGTGAAAACAGCATATTTTAACCATCCTATGACCTTCCTAGTTGAAGTTGTTAGTAAGCCATTAGTATGTGTTCCACATTTTGCCCATTTGTTCCACATTATGAAGGCGAGTGTTCCTCAATTTGGTGATGGAAGGTTGAGAGCTATGTACGCCAGTATTTGCACAACGGTCTGACTTTGTATGGGGTATTTGTAATGTAGTCCCTATCTGTATTTCCTGTGCTATGCCTTACTGCAGCTGTGTTGTTCCGACAGATTTCCAGTTATGGGTGCCATCTTGGTCGTACGCATGTCCATCCATGGGAATCGCCTACAGGACACTGATATAGGGCTGTACATATTTCACACCTGCTTTCCGCATTATACGGTGGATGCTTTGCACCATTACTGGGGATTAAGCCATGTGCTATACCCACATCCCTCCCACGGGGCGGGCCTACAGATTCTCTGCCAAACAACACCTAGGCCCATTTCTGCATACCCAGGTTCCCGTGCCTGCAACCCTCGACGGTACACATTACACATGGTTAATGTGTGCGGTACTGGGATGTGGACGCACTTCTATGGACTCGCCACTCTGGGGATATCTGTCCATATGTCCTGCATTTCATGGACACATGTGTCATCAACCTTGAACAAGTTTTTAGTGCATGTATAGCTGTTCCGTAGTTGCGGCTGTCACTTCTTTTGCATCAATCGCAGCAGGGGTTGCGAATGGAGCAATTTTTGGAGTCCTTCAATGGACACCAGTGTGCATGTGTAAAGTGTAGAACTTGCTGGACTGTCACCTTCTGGCCATTGGTTTTGACTGCTGCTGTATGTTCCCCGTTCGCGGATGTCTGTTTGACTACCCATATTATCTATTACTTGGCATATTTATATCCATGTGTCATATATACGGGACGTAGGTCTGTTGTGTGTGCATATATACATGTGAACCCCTCGTTTCATACCTTGCTTTGTTACTGTCTGTGGATTACCTGTCTACATACATCTATAACCATACCATACCTTTCCACTGTACATGTTCTAGCAGAGTGTACGGATGGTTAGCCCTTTATCTTAGGTGTGTGTTACATTGACCTGTGTCTATCTGGCAATTTGCTGGCATTTCATGTGAGACTTACTTGATTCTATAGAGACTTGATTCTATAATTAGGACGTGCTTCCACCGACTATATTTTTCTTTGTCTTCTGGAATCTTTATGTAACCAGTCCTTTTTGGACACTTTCTATTGTTCATTTTTGTTTACATATATGACTACTTTGGTATGCTGTGCTATTATTGTGTGTGGAGCATTTCTCCCTGGGCCTCTACTGACACTGGACATATATCCAGCTAGCCTAGCCCGGTCAACAAATGTAAACCAACATAAAACTTACATAAACGTACAGGGGCACCTTCTGACAAGTAGGTCGGGTTACAGATGCATACCCTTCGTCAATCCCTGCTACTAACACACCCGTTATTCTATCCACATTCTATGTTTGTCTTATCACATATCATGTGTTTCTCACTATTTGTACCAGTACTTTGCATGGCATTGTCCGGTTCCATGCTTTCAGAGGCTGACAGTTTTGAGACATGTATAACTAACGTGGAGGACACAGCATTAACTTACCCTGCTGTGAGCGGATCACACACGCACAGGCGCACTTGCATTTCCTAATTGTGGGTTACACGCAGGCGCACATGCATATCTGTATTCTGGGTTACATATGTTTACTGAGTCTGTGTGATTACGTGGCCTGTATTAGTTGTGACTGTTCCAGTAACATATCTCTGATCCAGTTAACGGACGTGTGTGGAACACACTTTCACCTTTACACATGTAACTGTCTTTGCGGCACAGACGCATTACTTACACATTTACATTTATATGTTCTATAATCGTAATTCAAACGGGACTGCATTCACGTTGGCCGGTTGCTGTGACTACTACACGTTTGCTGTTCTATCTCATTTATATGCATACCCATGGTACATAGCTACATTAACATACCCCCCCCGTACTCACTTACGTCACAGGCATCCATTCTCCTGCTGGGAAAAGTGCAGTGCTACATGTTACACATTCCCTATTCCCTACTGCTCTTGACCCAGGATGCATATGGCGTGACTGCAGGGATATTCAGATCACAGGGGCTTATAGCCCCAACGCATACAGGTCTTTGATTGTCAGGGTGTTCCTGTGGTGCTCTGGGTTTGGTCTTGTCCGCCTAGTGTACGGGACTGCCCTGACCATGTACGAATGTCAGACGAGGCACATGGGCATGGTTTGTCCATGTCTATTATACCATAACCCCCTCATTATTCCTAACCGTGCATGCTGGGCCAGCGTGCCCGTTGTAGATCGGGTTATAGTAATGGCACACAGTCCGGTCGCCCGGACCTATTTCCATTAGTAGACCTCGGTATTTATAACCTGTCTCGCTATGTTACATGGGTTTAACATAGCGTGACAGCTTTAACTGAGCCACGGAGATGTCCGTTGCTTACTTTGGGGCAGTCTTGCTCTGCTACACACATTTAACATAGCAGGACAGGTTGTACAACACAGCAATGGGGACATCGAGCTCTCCGTTGCTGTTTTGTATTGATTTGTTGACTGTGTTTTACATAGCGAGACAGTTTCTACATTAGCAATGGACATCTCGCGCAGAACGTCAGCACTGCCGCGGATGCCAGACATCTGCGGATGGGCAGCAGACAGGCATTATGCTGTGCCATTATGTCTGTGGATTAATAGTTTATTGTCCTAGATGATATGGCATAATAGCAATAACCCACGTCTGGGTGTGGGTACTGCTGTATTTACCCACGGTTGCCTTTGTTTGGTCCCTCAGGCATCGCCCTTGGGACCGCACCACGTCTACCGTGGGTATATCCAGCATTACCCACACCCAGGCGTGGGTTATTGCTATGATATTTATTCCGTGTGTACAGACACAAGTGTTTGGACAACCAACAATAGCTTCTGCTATTGGCATACAATGCTGTGGGTGGTGCCGGTTATCATACATATGCCATGTTCTGCATTTTTCCCATTCACACTTGTCTATCCCCTGTCCTCATTCATACGTGGATATTTATGTGGCACATGACTGAACTATGTATTACCTGCAGGTATGCTGTGTACAGTGCACATATGTGACGGTTGGTTACAGTGTATCTGTGTACCTACCTCTGTGATACTGGGGACTACCACACATCCTTCGCAGCATTACATGCGTATGAACATACTATTATTCGGTGGCCTGTGGAAGGTTGTCGGAGCACCGGTTACATGTGTCCCTATTTGTGCACGCATCATGTTGGTCTTTGTCCGCCTTCGCTATCATGGGTTGGACGGTGGTGTTGGTGTGTGTTTGGGTTGTATTTATACTGCCGATACATCAGTGGGGGGTGGGGTTGGCACGTGTTCCTCTTTGCAGGGGGCCCCATTATGGACATTTGTGTCCTGCGTCGACACTTGACACGTGCCATATGTCCTGTGATATTGACACAGTCGTGCATGTCTTCCTGCATTACTACTTGCGTGTTACAGGCATTTTGTATCTGGTACGCATGACTATTATGTTGGATAGCTTAAGCTATTCCCATGCTATGACATAACCATTCATCCGGGCATATACGTGTTATTCTATCCTTTGCATTGGCCGTGGGTGTTTTGCCATACGGAACCACACATATCTACGAGTGATGTCCCACCTTGACATTCTGTGCATGTGGCAACCCTGCTGGGGTGACCTGCTTGGTGGACGGCTGTTCTGCCCTGTGTATTGTCTTTGACATGTCTGCATAGCTAATCATCGGTACAGTGACTGCACATACTGCTTTGTCCAGATGTGTACAGTTATGGACACCGTGGCGTGTGAACACATATGGGGTTTCGACAGGTCCGTAACCACACGTGGGATGAACACATTCTGCCGACACATTCACATGCAGCCATTTGGATATCATTACCTGGAGTGGAATGTTGACATGTGGGGTACATATTTGCACGCGTGTCACTGCCTAGGACAATACTTCCTACTACATATGGGGTATAACCGCTGTGTGTAGGTGTGCAGCTGCGCAAGGCTGCTAGCTGGATTGGGTGGACAGTTGGACATGGGTGCGGGTTACGTGCTATGACGGGGTTGTTGTGTATTACATTTGCATGCATGGGTTCTGCTTCTGGATATTCCGATTCGGCATATGCCATCCTATGTGTATGTGACGGTTACGTTGCTGTGTCTAGCACATTTTACTATACACATGTTTGTCTGTGTTTGGGATATCTGGTTTCTTTCTGGTTGTTATATGGCCACGACTGCCTAGCTGTGTACTCTCACTACCACTGTGGGACTGCTGGTGACCATGCCCATGGGGCTAGTCTTGTGTAGTTGCGGCGCGCTGACATGATGCAGTACACCTCCACTGGGTATGCCTGCTGACAGTGCATTGCGTGACGGACACGGTATTCCGAGTATCCTTTGTTCCGTGGACGGGAACATTTTGTACTTTGTGGATTTATGGTTGGTTCTCCATTTTGTGTGGATGGGTACTATGTTGCATACTCTGCATACGTTTCATTACCCACGGACACTGGTTGGTGCAGTTACTATTGCAGGCAGCATGTGACAGTCAGCACTTCAGGTTGCTCATCGCCTGCCGGCTTGGCCACGCCTACAGGCGCATCCTACTTGGGCTCCCTGGACTCGCGCATGTGCCCTATGCACATGGTTGTGGTTGCGGCGCACATTCATTACTATGCATGTGGCGCTGCTATGCCAGTTATACGCTGCATGGCCGGCGCAAGCCTTACGCCGGCCTTGCACCGAGCTTCATGAATCCGGGGGGGAAAGTCTGCAATGGACATTGTGTGAAAGGAACTCAGCCAATGTGAACAATCTGCCTTTATATCAGAGTATGAACATTTATATACAAGTAAGATCTAACGATGGTATACAGACAGATCAGTACTATTATTGACTTTTTAAAAGGATTGGCAGTATGGTACAGTTACCCAATGTGAACTGTTCTAAACAGCCCTACTGCAGTCACTTCCATAAGGTACAGAGTCACTAGAACAGTCATGCAAGAATATGAAAGAGCATTTAAAGCAATGCCTGACAAACCTTCAAGACAAAATGTAAATAATAATAATAATAATAATCTGGATTGCACAATATCAACTAGTTAAATTTTCTACTAAAATAAAGGCTAAAATTAATGGCAAGGAAAAACAAAAAGAAAAAAGTTAAAATTTTGATGCAAAGACCATGCTAACTAAAGCATACACAACATGGTATAATCTGGAGTCCTAAGGCAGCAGGACTGCCAGTAACACCTTCTCCCCAACTTCATAACTTGAACACAGCTGAGGTTTTAAAAACTGTTTTATCATATGCTTGCCCACATTACAAAATAAACTCTGAATACTGTCATGGATCACAAACATAAACTAATAAACATATACTTTTCATATTTCTTTGTCTTATTAAAACAATATTAAAAAAAACACATCTTCAACAAAGGGATAAAGCCAAGAAGAACAACATTCATTCTGGTCATAACATTACTTTAGCAAGATCTTTACAGTGAAGGAACGCAGATCTGCAGCAAAGAATTTACCCCTCACAGTTTCCATTAAACACCAGCAGCAAATGGACAAGGCTCCTCTCAAGGCAAATTTAAGGTCTTCAGCATCTGTCCTATGTGGATCATCTGAAATCACTATCACTTTATTCTGTTTCATACAGACTACTCAGTGTCGATCAATGCCTTGCTTACAAGGCAATCTCTGACCCTACCTTATTGAAAATGCTGCATCTCCTTAAGTCAAATGGTACACAGGTTTCTTACTCTAAAGACCTTAACCTGGTATGTGACATTAATAGAACCTGCTGAATGGACAGATTTGTCTGCCAGAGGTTACCACACCTTTGGAACAGACTCCCACTTCATGTCAAACAGAGCACCTCATTGGTCATCTTTAAACATGCTCTGGATGATTTGATGGGTGATCATAAATTCACCCTGGGGGTTCTACCTGTGTCCCTCTTGCACAGGGGCAAAGGGTACTGATCGTGGAAATAAGGGTAAAAGTTGGTTAGGCTTGTAAGGCCCCTAGGGCCATTAGCCTAGTAACTTCCTATGATCCTATGAGCCTATTTGTCAGGAAATTATAAAACTGTAATGGCTGCCATAGTCAGTCTGAAGTACATGCTGATCTCCCATTGTCCATCTCACCTAATCTGCTTAACTGGCCTGAGTTTGCCACATATTTCTGTTAAGTGTTTCAAATGTTCTGGAAACACTCATTTGTGCACCAGAAATTACAACTGAAATTCCATACCACTTTACAGATAAGTGAAACCCTCAACACATTAGATAGGAAGAGACATGATGGTTAAAAGGAAGAACCACATCAAGGCATTCATTAGGACATCATTAGACCTTTGGCAGTTAATAACTTTTAAATGTAGAGCTGTACTAATTACTTACATAGTTTTAGATTTATAGCATTTTATTGCTGCATAGGGAATTATGCCATGCGTAGACATGATCACATTAATAAAGTTTATTTGATTTTCACCCAATCAGACAATGAATTTCTGAGAGTTTCACAGTGGCTAAAACTCACCAAAAGGCTTTGAATGTTTTTGAATATATTTCCACATTGCTGGTTAGCACATCAAGGTATACAAGTCTTGAATAACAGAAATGGAATGACTTCAAACAATGCATCTGTCTCTTACAGACACGCACACGCACACCCACACTCATGCTCATGCATGCTCAGACACACACTTTTTTCATGTGTTAATGTGAATAATTTTCTTTTTCTGTACAATAACTGATCTGTGTGATGAGTTTATGAGTTAGGAGAGTGTATGTGCTTCCAACTGTGAATATTTATTGTACAATGAAAGTACTCTTTATCCATCCATTCACCTAAAACTCCTTGTTCCCATTTTTGTACATGGGGTCAGGATTTCACATTGTCAATGACAATCTAGAAATAATGTTCACACTGCTGGGTAGGTAGCCCTCGGATACTAAATTCCTTAAACTTGATTATGATGTTTGGAATCATACAATGCATTTGGATACTGTAATGAAGAACTTTCATAAACAGCACTGAAAATCACTTATCTGTAAGAAAATCATTTGATTCCAATAAAAGAAAAAAGTTCTAATAAAGCCTGAAATGTTAAGCAGTTTTTTGCAAGTAATGCAATAAGAAATGCATAGAAAGCAGTATTTTTATATACAGCAGTACTACCTTTTTACAGAAATGAAGGAGGAGTTTTATTGCTGAAGATCTCTTTTAAAAATTAAGATCATTACTAGCTTCATTTCTTCATTTTTTCATTATGGAAAATACTATTAAACTTTGTATGATAATTCTTCACATAACTTTTTATGGAAATATTCAGTAGCAGACTTTTCACAATAATCATCCCATTGATAGGCAAATCTAAATATTTCCATTCATTATAAAACTCATTAAAAACATATATGCAAGTTATTGGACCTAAATGAAGAACCATGAGCTAATTTCTGAATATTACATCTTAAAGAAAAAATACATAAGAGATAGCCTCCGATTTCAGCCACTCAACTAACATCTTAAAAAAAGACATACATCAGATTTCCTGCCACATACCAAAGATATGCCACAGGTGAACTGGTGTTCCTCCAAACTTCCTGTAGGTGTACTTGCTGTGCAAGACTGAGTGTAAGAGTGAATCTGTGCATTTGCGATGGGTGGTACTCAGCTTAGCATCACTTTCTCTGCCTTGATCCAACTGAGTGGTAGAAAAAGGTCTTGCATACAAACCTTATCGCAATTAAACAGGTAACTTGAGAATGAATGAATGAATAAAATACTGTATAAACTCAGATTGCAGTTCCATGGTTATTATCAAATCATGCAGGCATAATTTTAGTATTCAGGATAACTGAAAATAAAAGATCATTCAAAATATGATTATAATAATACGACATAATTTTCTGAGACCATAATATCAAATTGCTAACAAATTTAAAAAAAAGCATAGAGTACTGCAAATTATCAGTTAAAGTTGATGGTATTTTACATAAAAGGACCATGTTTTCTTTTGTATGTATCACAGTGAATGATGAAGAAGAGCCTTAGAAAAAAATACCAGTATGACTGGTTGCATGAAGATAAGTTCTTACAACACTGGAAAAGAGATATGGTAATCCAACAAATGCATAAAAATGTGAAATCATCTGAAGGTAAAATTAGAAAGGGAATAATTTAATCAAATAAAGATCTAGCCACAAAAAGAAACTAAAATACCAACATGACTGAAAACTATTTCCTACTAACGCTTTCAGAAAAAGATTCTTGAACAGGGATCCTGATTTACAGCTCTCAAGAAATTCCATTTTCATGAGATCAAATATTGGAAATAAATCCATATTTTTAATAGTAATTCCATGTCATTAGTATAACTTTATCATATTTTTTTAGTGCTTCTATATGAACACAAAATTAAAACATATTCCAGGTGCACAACACTTGGTAAAGCAGTCTGACAGGATTACTCATACTGAGTATTAAGTATGAGAAGAAAATACAAGATGCGGTGATTAAGCACTCTGCCCTTAAATGAAAAATTCAATGAAAATCTCACATTTTTCCAACATTCGTACAGTTCAAATTTGGAATGCATTGGTATCCTCTCAGAAAGATGGAAAATTAGTGTGTTTGACCTTGAAACATCATTCACCAGGTACTTAAACATAATCACGAATAAAAAGCTTTCAGAAGATACCCAATTCACTTAAATTATTGACTAAAAGATGAAAATTAATATGCAATTACAGTTTAAACAGTTGCATTCCTATAATGGAGTAATAGCATTATTCTAAATGCAATAACCAGCTTCTTGAAAATAAAACATCTGGTCCAAAACAGATGCCCCAAGAGATCAATATCAGTTTATCAGACTCAATGTCATTCCTGTTTGTGACATCATTATAAATTATCGGGCTTAAGTTTAGATAAATATTGCAAATACCTAAAAATAAAGATCTAGTGGATGGAAAAAAAGATTGCACTATCACTGTTTAAGCACGGATCATAATACTTATGCAGTCAATATTCGTTTAGTTAAGTTAAATATAATAATAACATGATTATACAAGCACGTCAGATTAATTCTACAACTTATTCATGTGTGTGTGTATATACATGTATATATATATATATATATATATATATATATATATATATATATATATATATATATATATATATATATATATATATATATACATATATGTATGTATATATATATATATATATATATATATATATATATATATATATATATAGATGTATGTGTGTGTGTGTGTATGTATATTCATGGATCTACCACATTCTATTGACATACCATTTTATCTAATCTTTTGTTATTCGCTGCATTCCACCAAAATCCTCATTCCATCAAATCTGTGTTTATTTTAATGCCATTTAATCGACCACAAATTGTACTGTTCTTAATTAGCAACTGTATTTTGTTTTTGCTTTTTGGCTTTTTACCCGGTTAGGGGTCGCCACAGCGGAACTCCGGTCTGCTAATAATTGGTAGTTGATTTTTACGTGCCGAGTCACCAGCCCTGATGCACAACCTTCAATGAAGGTACACCCATTCACGCATGTCTCCACGCAGAAGACGCTCTAGCTGAGAATTGAACAGGGCAGCGTCTTACTGTGAGATGACAATGCCACCACAGCACCACCACCGCGGTGTTTGTAGAACACTTTACAGTATAGACTATGGCAGAATTAGAATGGTGGATATATATACACCCCCGGAACTGTTGAACTTGTTTACAAAACGGTAACTTTGCAAAGAGGAAAAGACATGCTTGTGATTGAGAATTACATGTATAATGTACAGAAGACAGCCAGACAGAAGAGATACTGGGCCTGTATGTTGAAAATGACTGAAAAATGTAAGGGTAGAGCAGTGACAGCCTGTGTAGTAGATGGAGAGAAGTTACTGAAATAGGTCATAGCATCCTGCAGATCCAGCAGATGTTGAGAAGTATAAAGTGTGCTATGATTTGAAGTGAAGGGCAGCTGTATCCAGAGACAGTCCATGTGTCATAGTGGACAATGCTGTTGTGTCCACCTCCCTTGAGTTTGCAGCTGCTTTTCCTAGTAGTAGGGCACTTTTACACAGAGTGGGCAGAGTTAGGAAAGCATACATGCTTAATCAGAGTACACAAGTTGTAGATTTCCTAGATGTGCAGGTAGAAGAGTATCCTCTTAAGGTAGGGCAATTTCTTCACAAGAAATTAACTGATGCAAACAGTGAGAATGCAGTGTTAGTGCTAACCATGTTTCAGAATTTATTTGATTTAAGTTATGCTACTGTATGGTTCATGGACAGGATGTATATTAATAAAGATGAGTAACTTAGACAAATATGTAGCATACATGGACTGGTAAACTACGGGGGTTACAAGAAGTCTGTGCCATTGCTGTTCTGTTTCATGACTAAGAAGTCATTAAAGTGCTATAACTACATGTGGCATTGCATCTTTGAATTGCTTAATGACAATAACCTGGCATGTAATGTACACTTCATTTTGTGTGACTTAGAAATTGCAGCAGTGAAAAACGTATGACTTAATATTAATGGTGCTGCACCTAAAGGTTGCTTTTTCAATTTCTGTCAAAACTTGTGGAGGAGAGTGCAAAGTGTAGGGTTGATATCTGTTTATAATTCAGGTATGACATTTCAAATGACTGTTAAGAAGCTTGCTGCTCTATCCTTTCTGTCCGATGTATTGACATTTAATACAATGAAAGATGGTTTCCCATCTGAAGGGAAAGAGCTGGTGAAGTACTTTGCAGAGTGTTATATATTGAGCAAAGTGAGAAAGGTTACTACCAGATTCACTGGTACCACCCAGTTTTCTCCTCTGTTTCACACTCACTTCTGGAATGTGTTTTTTCTTAATGATCTTTTTCTACTTAGATCACAAAATACACTGGAGGCATGGCACCATAGATTGAAATGCTTAATTGGGAAGCACTGTTCAGATTTCTGTAATGTCATGCATGCTGTAGTTCGTGAGCAGAATAGGGTAGATGAAGTGCGCATATGGATGAATGCCTGTTGTCCTCCTTCACCAAAGTAAAGAAAACTAATGCAGAGATATCAGCAATTTCAAAACATTTGACAGCATAAAAGGGATTACAGGTGTGTAGAGCTTTTTGCTGACATAGCCACAGTGCTAAAAATTTGATACTGCTTTACCTGTTTAAAAGGTATTAAAATTGTGAAAGTGGTTTCTTTTTGTTTTGTGAGTGGTATCGCTTCAAAATTATACTGCTTTTTGGGAATTACGTGTACTATTTCACTTTTGCTTTACTTCCGGTGACTGAATGTAGCCCTTTGGTACCCGGAAGTTACTTTTGTTGAAAGTTGTTTAAATAGAGAGTGAGGAGTTCATAAGTTGCGTCTGAACAGTATTTTTGATGGAATGACAGTCGACTAAATGGTAATTCGATGGAATGAGCTTTTGGTGGAATGGACTCGATAAAAGAGGATTCAATAAAACGGTACTTTGATAGAATGCGGGAGGTGCACACATATACACACATCTATATATATATCTACATATCTATAGCTATCTATATCTATATCCATAGCTATACACACACCTTTTTGCTCACTGTAGTGCAATCTTGGAGGTGGTATATATAATTTGTGGGGGGGGGTGCAGGGGGGCTTGCCCTTCTCCTGCAAAAATGTAAAAAAAGGTAGATGTTTGTGCTTTTTTTTGTGTTTTTTTTTAAGTTCGAGTTTTCAGAAACTTGATCATATACATACATACACACAAATATTTCAAGCATGGGCATTAATACCCTTCTAGCCTGCCAATATACCAAAACACTTGTTCCCATAATAAATGTCCAGGCTGTTCTTAAAAATATCTAAACTAGTACTTGCTTTAATGTAATTTGGTAGTCTGTTCCATGCATCAGCTACTCTGTCAGAGAACCAATTAGTGCACTTCTCATTCCTATAGAACCTTCTACATAGGTTGTCTGATGATTCTCTAGCACTTTTGATAACCCCAAACATTCCCAGAGGTAGTTGTCCCTAAATGCCCTATATACCT